>NW_006262201.1:325833-331549 GCF_000493195.1 Citrus x clementina
ATTATGATGATTGGTTTAGTTAGCTACATTAGTGTTATTTTGTCTAATTATCAAGGATAACATTCAATTATATATAATATGTCCTTCATATTTTCTCTTTTAATTAAAATCGTAAAAAGACTTGCAATATAGACCATGCATTTGTTATGTTATTTATTGGAGTGAATTGGTGTTTTTATTGTGATTGTCAAATACTGTCTTTGTAAGTTATCTATTTTGTATATATGAAATCAACGAGAGTTTCACTCTTATGGAAGGATGTTGCCAGGTACCAAGAAGTAAGAACTGATAGTTGTGTTAATTAATTAGTATAAGTTAGCTCAATGTTCAATGTTCAATGTTCATGCTCTTTTGAGCTACATATGGCAATGAAAATTGAGTTTCTGTGTAAAATATGAAGCTATTCAATCAAGCAACTCTGCTTTTCAATTTTCTTACATCTAAGTCAAATTCTTTTATAAATCTTCAAGAGAACAAAGTTAATGCAGGTTCGTACTTATTAAATTTAACATCAGACAATGAAGTGTAAAAAGTGAAATTCTTATCTATGATAAGCACCTAAAATAATTGCATTGAGTTTTTCAATTTTCAAATTTTCATTGCTAACTCAACAATTGAGAGACTGAAACATATGGAATAAGAAATTAACATATTCAAACCAAACGAGTATTCAACTTAGATGATTCAATATAACACCTAATAAGCTTATGAGTCTTATTTAAGGAATATTATAATTTTACTTGGATTGCTAGAAATCACGGGATGTTATTCATTTAAGTATATGATACACTTGTTTGATGAATTGCTTATATGAGTAGATTATATTTTTATTTTGGTCATATTTCTTATTTTTCTAATCTCATCTGTCCCCTATTTCCCATCCCACATCAAATGGTGATAGAGCTTCCATATCATATGTCGAACCCATTAAAGCCAAAAGTAAGAAGTTAAAGAACTATTTTGTACTGGCTATACAAAGAACTATATTACAGTACTACACACCCAAAAAAAAAAAAAATGAAGGCACCATTCATACTTCCAAATCCAGCACTAGCACTTGAAAACAATAGAAACAAAGGAATTTGCCAATAAAAAAAGTCAGCTTGAGAAAGCTAAGAAGATGCAACTAGAAGCTAAGTGATGTAAGGGAAGGAAATCTATTCCGAAAGAACTCCAAATTGAATTCAGGAAGTAACATTGACTTACCCAGTTACAAAAGGAAGCCACTTTAATCCTTTAAGATGATTATGATGAAATTGGTTCCCTGTATTGAAACAATAAACTGCACCAAGGATAGCACTAAAGGTAGAGCCAGATTACAAGGGAAGAAAAAAGGGAGGAAAAAAAAATTTACAACATGAAATTGGACTTTTGTTTTATCTTCCACAATCAAGAAATTCGACTAAAAAAGTATAAAACAAGTACAAAATATGAAATTTTTAGCAATCTTACAAAATCACACCCAAATCTCAATAAGATTATACATAGTTTTAGTAAAGCTCTACAACTATTTATTTAACACCTAATAAGATCATCTCCACAAATTTAAAAGCTTAAAACAAAGAAAGAATACTTTTGAATACAAATATACAATGGAGTAGAAAGAGTACATATACCATCTCTAGCCCATAATTCAGACTTATCCCCATTGCACTTATAAATCAAGATATGAAGTTGAGGGTCTAAAGTCTTCAACTCCTTGTAGTTCTTCTTCACAGATGATCTGTAAAAGTTATAATAGAAAGGTAATTAGTTTGCAACTCTTTCTAGCAAGTTGATTAGTAATTCCTAACCAAGTTTATAGCTTATTAATTATAGTTGGAATGCCCCCAAAGTTATTAAACCCCAACCAATAGAAACAGTGAGTTTTAAATTAGTTGTGAGCAATGCATAGTCAGCCATCATTCTCATTTTGGTCTCCCATGAATATGATGGCAATATGTATAATGGTATTTTCCCAATATCAGACTAAGACAGCATCTTTATAACAATAATTCTGACATTTTCTACTATTTTTATCTTTTTGCTAACAAAATGTACATTAGAACATAAATTTGAAGAAAAATAAAATTTAAGCATACTCATGTCATTTAATCATAAAAATGAACATCAAAATTAAGCCTAGATCTCAACAATTAAACTCTAAACAAATTAAACAAAAAAAAAAAATCAGCTACCCAAATGAAATTTGCGACTGCAATGAAGCTCCGCACTTTTTGAACTTTTTGAGGCTTAGACTGATTTGTAATGTAGAGTTGTGCTTGAGAGTGAAGGAGTAGAGCTTATCAATTCGTTCATCACTCACTGCAAATTTGCCAAGTTTTGATATGTTAGCTTAATCTATTTACAAAACCAAACGACACCAATTATTTTATTATTTTAAAATTTTTAAAATTAATTAAATATCAACAATGGCAATTTTCAAATTAAACAAATCTTAAAAAATTTAAAATTGTTATATTTTCGCGACAAAACGATATATGTCATAAAATTTATATTATAAAAATGTATGGTAATTATCCACCGATCACTTATTTTTTAAAATTTTTTTAAAAATATACAAATTTTATTTCATTTTTTTTTTTTGCAACATTCCATCTAAAGTTAACATTCTCTTCGCTCGTCCACTTCCGTCATAACGCATTTAATAGATTTAACATAATATTAATTAAGTGATTTTTTACCCGTAATTGTAAAATTGTTATTTTTCTTAAATAAATGCCAAAAGTATATGAATATCATTTAAAATTTCCCAAGCTCAATACGGCTTCGTAAAAACCCTGCAAAACTTTCGTTCCCATCCTTGAGCCTTGAGCCTTGAACAATATGAGCAAAATAATTTTTTTAGAAAAAACCAGGGATATCAATTAATAAAAAATTTAAATCTAACCAAAAAATCCTAATATCTAAAAGCAAAATCTTAACAGATGTCCAAAAGCAAAAGAATAAAAAAAAAAAGAAGAAGCATAATCCCATCAAGAAAAACGAGATGGACAGATGACAACTAATTTCTTTTTCAATTTAGAATTTTATTTCATTTTCAATTTATAATTTTATTTTTTCTCTGTAATTTAGAATAATTACTACTAATATAAATAGTTATCTCTTGTAATTTTTGAAGACATCTTTGACTTTAATAATATTTTTAATTTTCAAATTTCTTTGTGAATATTTAAATAGTTAATTATTAGTATTCTACGAAATCATCGTATTTTAATTTCTAAATTTGTGATATTTTTTTAAATCAATATAAATTTAATTTTTTTTATTTCGATATTCTTTAGAATCGAAAATATTTTTAATATTAAAATTCCGCTCCATCGATTACTCGTCTTCCTCCCAAACACAATTAGCCCAGCCCAACATACGAAAGTGAAATCGCCTGCAGTTCCAGTCAATTGAACGTCTTGTCGTTTATGCTAAATGTCGTTTCTAAGTTTCATTTACCAACGACAAAACGATTTATCTTTTACCTGAAAGTCCAAGCATACCGAGCGAGTTGTTTTACCACTGGGACAGTTGTCCCAACGATATCCACAATCCCATTTCATGGCCCGAAGAACAAACCCAACGACATATGAAAGCATCAACCTTTACTGGAGGAGGTCGATTGAAATGATAGAAGCCGAAGAAGTAAATGAAACAGGAATAAGAAGCGGAAGCAAGTAAGCAGAGCAAGTAGCCATGAAAACAGCTACATTACCATTTGGTGGCTTTGGGCATTCTTATTTACCTTCATCTTCATTCAAGATTGTTATTGTAATGGCAAAGAGCAACAAAAAGTCCCGATCCTCTTCTTCTTCTTCTAAGGTTCTTTCCACCTTTTTTTGTTTGAATTCACAATCTTCTCTTGTTTGATGGCAAAGTTGGTCCTTTTTAGTTTTTTTTTTTGGTTTTTAATGAATTGAATTTAGCGTATCATAGACTCTCCTTTAAAGGGTTTGTGTGATGTAGTTCAATAAGTTTTGGATGCTCCGAAGTAGTTAATTTTAGTTATACGTAGTGTTTGTTTAGGTCATATGGGTGTCTTAATTTTTAATTTTTCTTATATATCAACAGTCTTCAGTTGTTGGCTGCTCTTGATGACTGTTTTAGTTTATTTAATATATTCTTATTGAATGATCATAATAATATGTGATGCAAAATTGTTTATCAGGTGGTTTACAATTGTAAGCAAATATATAGAAGCTGAAACTGATCATTATACTTTTAGTGATTGCTGATGCCTGTAGAGGTCGATTTCTGACCCAGAAAGTGCCTTACACGATCATATCAGCCTTGTTAGTGGGAACACAAAATGAGTAAGAGTAAGTATGTGTTCTTGAGGAGCCAAAAATAGGGTGTTATTTTCTGCTTCTCTTAATCAAGTTCTGTAGCAATAGAAAATGGGGATTACAATGCTTGGTTTAAAGGCCTTTTTTTAATTTTGTGGCAAATTAATGTATGTTCCAGAGTAGGAGCAGTGTTTGATCCATAAATTTTTTTCTTTATATTTGTAAATACTTTTATCTCTCTCCTTTTTTTTTTTTTTTCCCTGGCCTCTAACTGGCTTTTCTGCCAATAGGATTCAGAGCCAACACCTCCAAGAATTACATCTAATGTGAAGCAAAATTTGCAGTTCTTGAGATTATGGAAGGTTGGTTTTATATTGACATATCTAAAACCAGCATCAGTTTTTATCTTTCATCTTATTTAACTTTGCCTTTGTAGGAGTTTCAAAGGAGTAAGTCTAGCACGCCTAGGCCTTCAACTAGTTACCGCAGGAAAAAGGTTGAGAAGGAGGAATTGCCAGAAGATACAGAGCTTTACTGTGATCCTACCACAACCCTTTACTAGTAATATACTCTTCACGTTTCTTTTATTTGCCTTGTTTGTTGTTTCATTGATCCCCTCTTAACCTTCTATTAAAGGAATTTTCTCTTTTATTTACAGTACAAACCAGGGTATAGATAATGCTGTTCCTGTCTTACTTGTTGATGGGTATAATGTTTGTGGCTATTGGCCAAAGCTGAAGAAACATTTTATTAAAGGAAGGTTGGATGTTGCTCGTCTGAAGCTAATTGAGGAACTTGTGGAATTTAGTATGATAAGAGGTTTGTATTTTTTATCTCTGTTTTATTCTATAAGAGGCTTCTCTGTATGTTGCAATCGATTATATGTGATGCTGCCTTGCTTGGCTATAACAAAATGATGTATAAAATACCATAATTGACAGATATATTTCTGCTGCTTAACTTGTGATTGGATATACTTTAATAGTAGGTGTCTTCAAGAAGTGATATCTTGAAAATTAAACACTGCTCCCAATGCTTTTTTTTTTCTTTGGAAGGAACTGTTCCCTATGCTTAGTTTCCTACTTTATTAAGTTTTGCTATCAAAGTTTCTTCTTTGGAGGTTATCCCCAAAGATCTATGATTGCTTTAATGTTTCGTAGTAGTCTCAAGTTAAAAGTTAACTGTGTCAAATTGTCAAATAAAGTGTTAGTAGATGAACAAAATGAAGCAAAGACAGATGGATTTTCTAGATTTGACCATATGGTCTTTCTCCTCTTATTTTTCCAACCAGAAATTTAACAGCACTGAAGCCATAAGTTAAAGAAATGTAAAGATTTTTTTTTCAAAAAAAAAAAAAAAAGAAAAGAAAGAAAAAGGTGCAACTATTAGTTTTCATACATGCATGTTGCAACCTTTAAATTATAGGATATGTTGTGACTCAA
>NW_006262201.1:332241-369332 GCF_000493195.1 Citrus x clementina
CTTCCTCATTTTCTAACTCTTTTATTCTTGAGATTCAATTCTGTCTGCATAATTGTTTGTTTTCTTTGATATCCTACTGCAAAATGTCCTTTGTATCCACTTAGTATACATATGTTACATATACACATTTCTTGTTGGTGGTAATTTTTTACATATACACATTTCTTGTTGGTAGTATTTTTGGACACATAAAAGGTTCCATGATCCTGCTGTGCATATTGGGTGGTCAGATTGAATGGGGCTCAGTCGTGATTTGCTACTTTCACTTTTCCACAATTTATTTAAATCTGACTTTATCTTTGTACCCTTGACTGGAAATTCATGAATTGGGCTTCTGATGGTAAAATGAACTTGTTAGATATCAAGTATTATTTTCCACGTATTTCTATCTATTCATGTATAATAATTACTCAACAGATTAAATTTTTTATGATTTTGGTATAAACTAGGAAAAAAAAATTACCTTATAATTGTTAGAAGCTTCTCTTGGCAAGAAAAGCAGAGGAGGCCATATATCTATCTATGTTATTAACCCCAAGAAGTGGGTTAATTAGTGCTGGTTAACTATTGAATTTTTTTATGTTCTACTTAACTGAAATTTCCTTGCAATTTATACTTTGTTTGAAACCTGTGATATTAAGCGTTCATAATGGTGCAGCGTTGACGTAGTCTTCTCTGGAGAAACGTGTGCTGATGCATGGATTGAAAAAGAGGTAAAAAATAATAATAATAAATAAATAAATAAAATAAAATCTTAGACTTCCTGCTTCACAACGTAAATGATAGAATTTTTCAGTTTAAAACCTGCGGAGTATATAACCACTACGTCCATTAATCCTGTCGAAAATTGATTTTATGGGATAAATGATTTTGATCTCTGCTTCTATGCATAATGGTAATGATTCCTTTTGTATTTTGTCCTTTACCATAAAGCCTTTTCCCCAGATCAATTTTTTTTTTCTTTGATTGGATCTCACTTGACTCTCTGTTGCTCACATTGCATATTGAGGTAGAAATTTTGTATAAATTTATTGGCATTCAATCAGAATATTCGTTTAAGTTCTTCCTATTGATTCCTGGAACACTTTTAAATTACACTTAAAAGAAAAAGGTCAGCAATCACCCAACAGAGTAACCTTTTGTGCTTATATTTTACCAAAGTTATTTTTTTCTTATGTCGTTAGAAAAAGTCAAATCGTAACGTGGTACTGTGGGAATTATTATGCTATGCCTTCTGTTTGTATATCATTAGGCTGGTATGAAGTGTGATTTTACTGCTGTTTTCTGATTAGCAGGCTGGAATCATGTTTGTGTGACAGATAGAAGCTTTGAGAGAGGATGGATGTCCCAAAGTTTGGGTTGTGACTTCTGATCATTTGCAGCAGCATGCAGCATATGGAGCGGTATGCTCTTTACTCTTGAGTTTTTTACAGTAGTCATGAGATATGTTGTGAATGTTCTTTCAGTTTCCTTTTCTACCATCTCATCTTTGTGCTCCAAAATATGATGTTGGTTGGTGCTCCACAAATGGAGTGCTTCAGTATGTTCATTTCTAATGAATGGTTGAAAAAGTAAGTGGCAAGCATCTTAACATAGAAGATTTTCACTCAATTAATGCATATCAAAATTGGTTCACTTATGTTCTGTATGTGACCTAGTGAACTTTCCTGATCATTTTCAGGGAGCCTTTGTCTGGAGTTCCAAGGCATTGGTTTCTGAGGTCAGCTTGATTATCTATTATATTTGTTGTTACACTTGTTATTCTTTCATGCGTGGACAGTTTGGCATTTCACTGGTCACTGTAATGACATTGTTGGTATTTTTCTTGATAAGAAAGTTTGTATTTTTGCATATTGAAGCTCATTTTTCTAAGAATTTAATGACCATCTGTATACTACATATAAAATAGTTTCAGAAGGTGTAGGAATTCATACATCTACTTTCAGCTTACTTGAGAAATTTTTATCTTTTGTTTAATTTATGACTTTATTGTACAAATCTCTGTGTAGTTTTATCATTCTTTAATCTTTAAATAATCATATATCAACCAACTATTGTCTGTATATTGTTTATACTAATTTTGTCTCTTTGATGATGTATAGATTAAAGCATCACAAAAGGAAGTGGAGAGGATGTTTCAAGAACAAAGGTCTAACATGATAATACATCTAAGTTTGTCAAGTTGTTCCGCTTATGTGTTTGTTTACCTCTTAGTTTACTCTATGTTTGTGTGTGGTCCCTTCTCCTATATCTAAGTATTTGAGTTGATCAGATCTGATTTTTATTTGTTATTCTTCTTTTTTATTTGTTTTTCAGATCTCATTCCTTTCAAGGCAGATTGCTAAAACACAATCTTGATTCTGAAGTTGTGGATGCTCTTAAGGATCTGAGGAATAAACTTTCAGAGAATGAGTCAAAGTAGCTCATTTACTATAACTTGCATCATGCCCTCTCCTCAAACCATGCTTACTGCTGGTTTTGAGCTCAAGCAGGCTTGCAACTGAACTAACAGCATACTCGATTGAACAAGTTCAGTTGTACAGTCAATTTCACCCGGCGGCCACACCAGCAGAGTACAGGTATTAAGTTCAGAGAAAGGAAATGCAAAAATCCACTATTGTTTCTTTGCTAAGGGAAGGACCATAGGAAATGCACGTTTCCCATTTGTGTCATTCTTCAATTTTTATAGTATTTAGTTCAAGTTCAAGAAATCTAATCTTTATTAATCCTCCTAATGGCTAGCCTATCAGTATGATGGACTCCTGTACTGGCATCTCAAGGTGTACTTGACTACCTTTTTCCTCTTAATGCAATTTCATCTTCCGTATTATTGTTTTGGAACTGGGTCCTTAACTTTAATTCGATATTTGAAAGAAAAGCAATGCTAGACCCATATTCTTTGATCTTCTTGCTGATAAAGGACACAATGAATTGTGGATCCAAAAGGACAGATAGAGAAGATAAGTTAGGTATTTAGGGTCATTGTTCCTTTGTTTCTTTATAAAATCTGAGTTAATCTTTTCTTTTTAAGATAGTTTTTCTTAGTTTGGTCTGTTGTTTTGCTCTTTTTGGGAGTTAGTTATATTATGTTGTGGATTTGGGTACTTGGATCCCTTTGGAATTAGATTGTCAAAATAAAGTTACCTTACCCTCCTATTCTATAGTTGCGTAAAATAAATTTACCTTAGTTGCCTTACCCTCCTATTCTATAGTTGCCTCAAATCAATTTACCTCACCCTCCTATTCTGGAGTGGTCTAAGCAGCACATATATTGGCCTGTATTTCGCCATTTGCAAACTAATTGACATGCAGTTAATTAGTTTTCACAAACTCATGCCATGTGCTTCAAAACATGGAAGAGGTGTGATATTTGACCCTCATAATTCATCTCATTGATTTTCACTCTTTAAATTACCCTGATTAATGAAAATCCTTTTTTTTTTAAAAAAAGAAAAAAATTCCTCGCAATTTGTTTCTAGCAACGGCAAAATTTCGTTTTTCTTGTTGCATGATAGAATTAGCTTAAGGGGCAAAATTGGTTTCAAAGTTTTCAATATGAGGAATCCAAAAAATTTGATACTGAGTCAATTAAGCATCAAACTAAGCCGTGAAATTGCAGTCCGCCTAACAATTGTTATGAGCAGAAACTTAAGCCTGACAATTATGGAGTCATACATGAGAATCGAACGAATGCCATAAGACCAAAAGATGCAAAGTTTTCATCAATTTTTTAATCATAGAAAGCTGGTAAAGGATGGAGAGGAGAACGAAAAGAAAGGTTAAAATTTAAAAAAGTCTTAAGTAATCTTGATAGGTATTTTAATCATTTTAAATTAAAAATGAAAAAAAGGGCCGAATGAAATAAATTAAATGGGTCAAGTATTACTATTCAGCATATGTGATTGGACTATGTGTTGATCCAAACCCATGCTGTGAACGATCTTACTAATTGGATTTGCACTCTGGACATGGAGTATGCCTACCAAATCAAACCCATCATCCTACTACTACATGATTTGGGCTCGACTGAAACAGGTTTCATGCCTCTACATGTATCCAGTAAAATCCTACCACATGTGAAGAAGTACAAAACACAGAGAGGGAGAGAGACGCTGAGGCGCCCACCACCGAAGCTGTAAGCCAGCAATGGATGGGTACGCGGTACTGGTAGATCTATACGATTGTCAGTGAGTCTCTGCTGATCAAAGTCAATGATGTTGTTAACTTTGTTGATATTATTAATTAATGCTATATGTTTCTGTGTTGGTCAATATACTTGCCAGTTCAGTAGATGCTTTACAAGAATAATGTCTCTCATCAAACAGAACAAACGAACAAACCCACCGCTGCTTTAATTCCAAATCCATTTAATACCACCGCTGAAGTTACCTGCCTTCTCTCTCATCATGTATATCTGCCACCACCGCTTCTTCAACATGCTTCTCTGTTCTCTCCCTTTGGCCTGTCAGACTTCCATCCATACACCTATACTCTATCTGTACATCCACATGTGGGACCATTTACATATGAACACTCTCTCACACACACACATATATTATCGTTCTCCCGTACAGGTGCTTTTTTATTTTTTTTCATATGAATATGTCGTATCATTTTTTTTTTTTTGTTTTATATGTCGTATCATTTAATAGAGTCTTTATAGATACATTACTGATACGTGACACGTGATAAAATATCGAGACTTCTTATCAATAGTAGTAAAATTACAAATTAATCAGATACTGTCACATGCCATTATTGTTTGATGTAAGATGAACATTGTTGCCCATTAGATTTTTACTCATATACATACATATATAAGTAAAATCTTGGGTCGCGTTTATAGTATATACTCTTTCATCTGTTTACATCAAATTTTTATCACGAGTATATTTACTTTTGTCTCATTAGTTGGTACATACACATGATCATAAGTATCTAATGATAGAATGTATGTGTCAGGAATTCGGAATTCTTTCTTATATTCGGGATCGAATGGAGTTAAAATGATTGATTTACTATACTGTATATTATATATATTGTCGCTTATTACAAAATAATTATTAAGCGACATTTTGCTAAGATATCAGTTAAAAGTTTTTCGAATGTTCTTCGTCTATCGTTTCAAGTGTAAATTAATCTTTAATCAAAGGCTTTTACAAGTACTCCAACCTTCAACAAATATTGGGATTAACATATACCTACTTCAGTTATTTTTCTGACATAAATTTTATTTGCAGTATATATAAAGAAGCGATCGAGCATGCGTATAGAAATTAGAAGGCTTCTGAGACATCAGCAAAAGTATTGTTACTGCTATCGTGTGATTCTGATTAATTATGCTTATAACATGATTAGGCCGTCAAGCAAATATTTGTCACTAGTTTCTAATTTGGATAGGGATTCGCAATTTCACACACTGTTCATTAAAAACCTCAACTCCATTAATGAGACACCCCCCTTGTTTCCTTTGTGTATATGTTCGACATATAACGTGGGGAACATCCTTGCACACTAACTGTGCCGATACGGTAAGTGAAATTCGAATCTCAAATAACCATTAACATCCCAAAAGTTTTTGACTCCGCATACAAAATAACGCAAGTTAATTACCGGACCTGGACCTGGGCAGCCCAAAACTTTTGTAAGTTTTAACATGCAGAGTGAGAAATGCGCAAGCAGGCAATGTAATAATTAAGAAGAGACCAGATTGTAACATAGTACAAAATAACACGTAGAAACAAGATGCTCTAAATATATGAATCACATGCAGAGACACGGAGGAAGAAAAGACAATCGATTATGCATATGATTGGTGAATTTATGGGTCAACTTTTTGCAGAGAAGTTGTAAAGGATCACCAAATACTCACGAGATACCTGCATGCATAATGTTTATATATATTTAATTATTAACTCTGAAAGAATTGGAAAAGCCAAAAGTTAAAAACAGTACAAAATTGAAATAAAAACAACTACCAACCAACCCCAAGGCCCCCAACAAATTGAAGAACGTAACAAAGAGTTAGTTCTGTTTCTTAACTAGAAGAGAGAACATTTAATGTAAAAGTCAGAGAGTCAAAGAGGGATCGGGGTTCAGGGAGTCCTGGTCTGGTCAGACTGTCAAAGTTTGACCCTCCTTAATTATTAATTAAATCCAACGGTGATTGTGGACCCTGGCGGCCTCCTCCAATTTTGTTGCTGTGATCGACTGATCGTGACTGCTGATATCATGTATGCTTATGTATATGTATTTATGAATATGCCTCACTGTAAGTCTCCCTTCTATTTTGTAATTTTGTGATTCTTACATAGAGTATCTGTATGTCCACATTTTATACGTAAAAATATTGTATGTTTTATGCTCTGCTATGCTATAACATAAAATCGTAATAATATTATCTTGTTCAAATCTGTATTTTGTAATGTGTACAACACTTTACACTTTAAGGTTTTGCTATGATACAGCATAAAAGTTACATTTATTTATATGAATTCGTATTTTGCTATAAACTGACACTAAATTTCTTGATAATTATTCAAGTTTGATGTTCATCATCGTTACGGAAATCAATCGATCGATATTGCAACTTGAGATTGTTAAGTTGCAAATATGAACACTCACTCACTAAGAGTCGGCAACTTGAGATTATTTTGATATTCGCAATTAAGAGTCGGCAAATTATGATATGAAGCAACAAGTTCAACTAACTAAATTAACAATCGATATTGCAAGTTGTGTATAGTGCTTGATGATAAATTTATACAAATTTCTGACAAGTCTTTGTATCTTGAATCCGATAAGGTGTCAAGATGTTAGTGGGGTTATTAGGGCATGCGCAGGGCGGTTCGATAGCGACTGTTCATGTCCTTCAATTTTATTTTATGTAATGAGTGCCATTATGGCATTACCAAACTTCACCGATTGAATATATTATGTATACTTTTGATGAAAGTGAATACATTCTTCAAACTTGAAATTTGAATATTTTATGTAGTTATTTAACATCACATTTATTCAAAACATACATAGGCATTTATAGTTCAAGGTTAGAAGCAAATTAATGGGGGAAGATTTAAATTAATGAAGATAATGGTGAGAAACACACATATAATCTAATTAGCAGTTTGCTTGAGAAATTATGGGAGATGAAAAATATACCAAATCTCAGTTCAATTTAGGCACAAAGAAAAAAAAAACTTTATATGCATACTTTATTAAGAGTTGAACTCAAATAATCGAAGTTGTAAGAAAAACTCTATTTGATGTTATGAATTTTGTAGTTTATTCATTAATATATTTTTTTTCAATTTATTTTTCATAGGGCCTTAGAGGTGTGTGTGTAGTGAAATTATTAATTTAGTGCACTGGCCTATTTCAAGATCGGATGATTTTATTATTTAATCAAGAGTTTACAGTGTAAAAGTACTTTTATTGTGTTTTGAACATTTATATAATATATTTGGCATTATACATTAAGATTTATCTTTATTATTATTATTTTTGAACTCTTACCTATTTGCTTAATTTATTTTTTATTTTTTAGTTTATAGGGAGTTTCTCTAACAATTATATATATAAGCAGTAGCTAAGCTAATTTAGAAGAATCAGTACGACAAGCTAAAAGTCATTTATCAATCAATATCCCTAAAAAATCCCAACTGCCGGAAAATTAATGCATATCATCACCCTATCGTATTGACAACAAAATGCGAGCAACGTCAAGGTTATTACAACAATAATTTTAGCACACATTCAATCAAGTGAATGATAGACATATTTTGTGTAGATTCAATTAAATTCATTTAACTTGACCCCAAAAAGAAAAAGAGAAAATTTGTTTGCTTCTAATGAAAATTAATTAAATGATAGCAATAGTTTGTATGATTGTATGTCAGTGTAGTTTTTTCTTGAAGAAAAAGAAAAAAATCTAATAAAAATGACAATTGGGTGGGCGGCTCAATAAAAACATGGTCGGTGATATTCGGTAAGCCCTGCGGGTAGCCACCACCCAGCCAGTTTGCCTTTTTCCATAATATTTATTACTTGATTTTACACACAGTTTTCACTATCCGTTTAGCTCAAATTCTTATGTGAGAGTGAGACCACAAAAGTTTTGAAAGGCAAAAAGAGACAAGAGGAAGGGTTACATGAGAACCGCCAAATTTGCCAAGGCCACGGGATATTTGTGGTCAATGTTCCACAAAATACAACTTAACTCAACTCAACTAACCCACAAAATAGCCGTGGGGCCATTCATTTGCTGATTTTCCAGCTGCTTAATTTGGCTGCATATGATCTCGTGCTATCTTATATTCTTTTTATGTGTGCATTTGCCATCTTAAATTCTTTAGATTACCCATAATTTCTACATAACTGGGACTAAAATTACTTGAAATTCATACATGTCTTAGATATTTTTAGCAGAAGACGAGGTGATGACTGGCAGTAGTTTCCCTCTGCCTCATGCGATTGTACGGTTTAGTGCGATTTATACCTACCTTTCCTTCATTTTCATGGCTCTTTTTTTTTTTAACTAACTGAAATTAGACTAATTCATGATCTGATTTTGCTCCGATGAAATTGTATTTGGATAATTGGTGGTTAATATAAGCGTAATTAAATCTTATTCATATATTAATATTAATAGATTGCCATGTGACATAAGATTTTACAAATTCAGGAGAGCTTAAATTGTGAATAAAATTCCAATTGGATATGTGGAGGCATTTGAATATATGACTTTGATTCTTTTTTTTTTTAAATTTATTTATATATGTATACAATCAGTATGTCATTTGAAAACTTTGGTTAATCTACTATGTTAAGCAAATGTTTTTCTTTTTTTAAAAAAAATGACTAACCTACTGATTTAATATAATTCTCTATCTTTTTGATTTGATTTGATTTGATTTAATATAATTATCTACCTTTTTTATTTAATATATATGAGTCTCTATCTCTTTTATTTAATTATGATAAGCATGAGTAAAAATTTATTCATTTGGTAATATTCAGGTCAAAAAGGATAATCATCAGAATCCAACTACTAATTTAGATGGATCCTCTCTAGTGATTCCAGCAAGTTCGAGCACATAGTACGGAGCTACGTAAATCGAGATTAAGACCTGTTAATGCATAATAAGTATAACCTAAGTAGGTAATTATTCAAATTTATCATAATTTATTTTGATTTTGAATTGTACAGAAAATTAAATATGAAGAAGACTTTACATACAGCAATATGATTAATTGTTTTTTAATTAATTATCAAAATAGTATAGGAAAATGATCAAAACCCCCTCACGCTTGGCGTAATTAACTATTCTTCCTTCATAAGTTGAACAATAAAATCCCTGACGTTATAGGTTTAAACATCCCTAGACACTTTTGGAGGACTATCTGTTCTTTTTGTAACAGACAATTGATAAATGGATTTTAAACACTAATTAATTTCGTGGGATATTATCAAATATAATGCCTAGCAAAATTACTTTTTTGACATATCAATTTATCAACGAGATTTTTTGATAATTATGTTTTACCATCTAATGTTTTGGTTGTTACTATTTATCGCGCCAAAATCTTAACACTATTAAAAAATTGTTGAGGTCACAAGAGTATTTGATAAATTTCAAACTGAAGCTATTTTTCTATTTTCTTAGTTCTTTTAGAGATTTTTTTTATCTTTTTCTCTAGACATCTGATTTAGAGCCTTTTATTTTTGTTTTCTTTATTTCAATTATTAGAATTTTATTATGGTTTTATATTATTACCTTTAATTGGTTTAATTATAATTGAACTTAATATGGTGAAATTTATTTGTACAAGTACAAATAATATCACGAATTAGTTTCTCTATGGATGCATAAAAATTTTCAATTATTGTCACTATCAGAAAACCTAGATTCAATCACAGAATATCTTAAAATAATAAAATTTTAATAACTAAATTAAAGAAAAAGAATAAAATGACTTGTAAATCTGATTTCTTAAAATCCAAAAAAAAAACTAGAAAAATAAGAAAATAACTTCATCTTGAAATTTCTTAAATACCTTTGTGATCTCAATAATTTTTTAGAAGTGTTAAGATTTTGATAGTAAAATGATAGCAGTCTGAATATTAGATGGTAAAAATGTAATTATTAGAAAATCTTGATGGTGAATTGATATGTCCGGGAACTTCTAGTGATGATTTGATAAAATCCCTTATTTCACTGTAAAATTAAAAACAAGAAAAAGGAAAGTCGACAGTTAAATAAAACATTCATTGACAGTAGAGGGTTTCATTGTTTCCGAAACTAAGGGTGTACTGTAAATAGTTAATTTCTCCTGGCAGCAGGGACATTTTACTTACCTTAAAAATTTTGTTGGCACATTTAGTCCATTT
This sequence comes from Citrus x clementina, assembly GCF_000493195.1. NCBI lineage: Eukaryota > Viridiplantae > Streptophyta > Magnoliopsida > Sapindales > Rutaceae > Citrus > Citrus x clementina. The sequence goes on from NW_006262201.1 coordinate 342,632, forward strand.
TTGTAATGGAATGAATTTTTCATTAAGTTATAAATCTTTAGCTGTGAGGTAAAGGTAAGTATTTACTAGGCGATTGATACAACAGTTGTGTTTTCATAATCAAACTGCGGCACAATAGTTGTTGCTATCTCACAACACATATGTAAATTAAGAAAGCGCTAAACAGCTAGAGAACTTGGAAAGAGACAATACAATTATATGTGTATATACATATATACACATACGTATCATTAATGTTGTTTAACCACACGACTTAACAGCATACCCCGCATCTAAGCTTGATTAAACATACATACATATATACCAAGCCGTCCCGGCAAGCTTCTCCAGTTGGATTATTATTCTTGACTTGACTTATTGCTTCACATCAAGATATCATATATATGCTAAAGCTCAAATTTTAGATAACAAAATCAAAGTCACGGACACATATAATCTAATTTCTCTACGCGTTTCCGCTCATCATGGAGTTAATTAATTAATTTTTTTCCTCAAAAACTTCACTGCTGCTGATATTTTATTTTATGTTCCTCTTTTTTAATTCACATTGTGGGAGCTAGAATATGTGATCGAAAATCTTGATTCATCTGAGTTCTGAATCTTGAGAAAGTAGGCCAAAATCTAGTCGGTTTACGAAGGGACCCCATGAAAACGATTTGGGTATAGTCTCAACTGTTTAATAATAATTAATTTAATCAATTGATCGATCTTTTATTAAGAAACAGAAATTTGATCAAGTCAAAATGAATATGATTATAAAATCGGAAGTGGGTGAAAATGATAAGCCAAATTTCATCATTTCTTGTTAAAGTACATTACCTAACTGTAATTTGATAACCAATTATTTATGATTCTAAATTGGTAACCAAATCTTATAACCAAATCGACTCTAGTTGGAATTATACGTAAGGTCCCACCTCTCTTATTCGTTTCTCTTGACTTTAGGGTTTACAGCTTCCAGTATTATCTTTCTTCCTCACTACTACAAACAAAATTCTCCCTCACTCTCTCTACCCCTATATATAGAGAGAGAGTGTGTTGTTCTAGTCCAGGATTCTGGACTTTATTTAAGTTTAGAAAAACTATTAAAACATATGGTTTTATAACATTATATATATCATTCTACTATTAAACCATGTGGCTTAATAGTTTTCACGGACATTACAATATTAAATCATATAACTTAATAACTTTTCCACACTTTAACAAATTTAATATTTTGGATTGGAACATACACACACACATATATAGGTGTTGTGCCCTCATTTATTTATTTATTTTTGAAATGTAAACATGTTGTTTAATAGTATTTTTCACTTACTCTATTAAACTGTATGGTTTAATAGTATATCTACATGAAAAAAGTGAAGGTACCCGCATTAGAGAAGAACTATAATATTAAATTAAATGATCTAACAAATAATGTTAATTATTTTTTTTACGAACAACTACTCACACGGAGTGATTCTAAGAAAGCTTGTGAATAGAGTTGAGGCTGCAGACTATGAGACAATGCCACATGACAGCGCACCACAAAATATATAACACATGCAATCATGTGTTACGAACAAATCGATTTTTTATCATAATATAATATCAATCACATTGTATTACCCAAACTTAACTGGTCATTTAAAATTGGAAGGATTAAATTATACCCTAATAACAATGATCAGAGAGAAGGATTGTCCTTGTCATGGAAAATTCTTTCTCATTTGATCTAATAATCAAATTTAACTAAAGTTGTATCCATGCAGCCTCGAGCCTCCCATGACGAAAGAGTCAACAAATCATGATCCTTCTCGATCGAATACTTCCAGTTCTATCCACGCATTTGAGACCTCTCAAATTTCTAAGAAGATGACAAAATCAAGAAATAATCAAGTCAATGCTCCCTTGTATATAAAGACACACCTCTTTTGCTTGCTAGCTAGATATTTTACTGGCGTTTTTAAAATTTTCTTCCTAAATCCAAAATTAGAAAAGAAATTAATGTAAAATGGTTTACTTTTTCATAGAATTATGAGGACCCATGCATATAGGTGTATTTAGCACTCTAATGAGACACGGTTTGCCTTTTAAATAACAAAGCATAAACGTTATACTTACGAAAGCTAGCCTGGATCCAAGATTTTCAAAAAGTTTGAATTGATATTCCTCTTTCAAGAAAATAAAATAATAAAAATGGTGAAATTTTTATTCTAATTTAACCTAACAACAAATCCCCCCAGTTTATATAACAGTGCAGAGTACAAACCCCAAACTTATTGTTTTTAACAAAAGAGATTTAATAATTCCACTAATTGGCTCCTACTTAAAAAGTTATTTAAATACACGGTAGAGAACTAATCGGTGATTAAGACCTAACATATTATTAGAGAGGAAACAATCTCTTCATTAGCAATTACCATGATTCCCACCATCACTAATTAAGGTCGATCTTGCAATCACCATGATTTGTATATAATTACGTGTATATTGAATTTTCTTGTGTATATAGCCGATTGTGATACCAATACAAAAGCTCATTTGATAACTTGTTCAATTGTTCAGTAAAGTTCTTTAAAAAAAAAAATTAAATGTTCTATAGAGTTCCTTTCTTATTTATGGTTAATTTAATATTTAATCAATTTCGTCCACCATGCGTCATATATCTATTAAGAATATCCGCATTTTTAACATGCGAACTTTAAACAATACATTATTATTTTAGAGTATTATAACAGGAAGGAAAACCGTGCACTGCACAATCTGTATCTTGTAAAACGTGAACATACGCAACCTGAAAATTTTCATCTGTAGTACAAATGAGGATAAAATTAATTAGTATATAATTTACCTAATATATATATAGAATGTGATTATGTGAAAGAGATGGAAAAGGGGAAAAAATATTAAGAAAAAGGGAAGTAGTTGTCATGAACAGAAGAGTGGTCACGGGATTCTCTTGACCCATCCATTTACAAACTAAATCGATTTTGCAAATTCATTACCTCCAATCCATGGTTTGTCTGCCTAGCCCCACTCCAATTACTTTTATACAACTAGCTACACGTACAATTTGTATTTTAAGAGTATGTGTCTGATATTGAATGCCCTCACAAACATACCCTTACTCATGCGTAATTTGTAATTGATGAATGTAAAGAAATCATTATCTTAATTATATATCTTAACCAGAAACAAAGGTAGCCACTCAATTTATTGAATATATATATGTGTGTGTAAAATAAATGTCATTAATTAGTTCACGTATTTTAAGTATTGTGTCTCTTCGTTAAACCACAGGTTAAGCCGAGTCAACTACATTAATTTTCAAATCCTTAATTAAAAGAAAAATTAAGAAGATATGTTATGTACACTATGATTTTAAAATTATTTGCATGTATTATTTATGTAATTGAACCGAATTAAATCCAAATCATCAACTTTGCTCGGATTTAGTGACTTTGGCATAATTGATTCGGGTTCACACATTAAAACTGAAATTAAATGTTACAAATTAAGGTTTATTGCATGATTGGTACCATAAGTAGATTTGTCCTTATGTTAACATGAAATAATACTTAAAAATTTGGAATTGCGGTTTATTTTCCCTTTATTACAAAACAAATTAGTCATCTATCACCCAAATGGCAAGGAGTGTCGGAATTCTCACACTGTCTGATGAGAAATCGAGACCATAGCTATATATTATGAGCTTCTTACCAAAACAGTATGAGACCTTTTGAATGGATCTAGAAGCAATGCTGTCAAGATTTAGACCCGTAATCGTGAGTAGACCGTTGCGCAAATCCAAGTAAACTGTTACAATTAAATAACTAAAAACAAAATATTTTTTTATTCTTTTTTATCAAGATATTAGAAGAACAAATATGGTATAATTGACTTGGCCTAGCAAAGAAAAAGAGGAACTGAAATGAGATAAGAAGTGAGCAAAGGCAATTATAATTGCATAATTTGGTGAAAATAATTAATGAGTAAAAAACCTAGGTAAATAAAATAAAATATTTCTTTGGTAGAAGAAATATTGAAGAAAGGTCCAAAGGCACCGCTAGGGGGTAAGTGTGGTCACCCTTGTCCTATATTTTGAGATGTCATTTTCTCACCTTAAAGCCATCTCTCATATGTAGGGCCTCAATGCTATGTAGATCTTTCTATTAACTCCCACTACGACTCTTTTCCTGTTTCTTCTCTCTTCTCCTTCTTCATCTCTTCTCAATCTTCATCATTTTCCAAATTGATTTTTTTTTTATTAATTAGTGCTAAAAATTAATTTCACTATCTCCTAATTTATCTTAATAGCCTACCCACTTGCATATACATACATACATACACCACACATACTCAATTTCTTACCGTTTATACAAGTATAAATAAAACAGCTAACCCATATCAAAATTCAAGTTTGATTCTCTAAGCTTTAGCTTTTAGTTTATGGCAATTGCAGCAGCAAACATGAGCAATAACAATGAAAGCAACGACAACGAGAACAACGACAACAAGGATGATCACGAACACGACGTGGTCATGCCTGGCTTTCGCTTCCATCCTACCGAGGAAGAGCTTGTAGAATTCTACCTTCGCCGTAAGGTTGAGGGCAAGCGGTTCAATGTTGAACTCATCACTTTTCTTGATCTTTATCGCTATGACCCTTGGGAACTTCCTGGTAATTATTTATATATACTTCCAAACACTCCCTCTCCTTCAAGGCATCCTATCCTGTGTAACCAATCATCTTAGCTGTTTTTTGTTTTTATTAATATATATTTCTTTTGTGTCTTGTAGCTAATTAGCTATCATGTGTGCTAGCTAAACCAGCTACTTTATTATTTTCTGCCCTAATTGTTTTTCTGAGCTACGAATTCATTTCATTTCATTTGTTGATCATCAGCTTTGGCAGCGATTGGGGAGAAAGAATGGTTCTTCTATGTGCCTAGAGATCGAAAATACCGAAATGGGGACCGTCCCAATCGCGTAACAACTTCTGGGTATTGGAAGGCAACCGGAGCTGATAGAATGATTAAAAGTGAAAATTCTCGTTCAATTGGCTTGAAAAAAACCCTAGTTTTCTACTCTGGGAAAGCCCCTAAAGGCATCCGCACCAGTTGGATTATGAACGAGTATCGGTTGCCGCAACATGAAACAGAACGATACCAAAAGGTGGTCATCTGCAATTAGAAGGCAGCAATTTTCTAAGCTTTCTCATTAATTTTCTTTTTTTTTTAAAGAGTTTTGACCTTATTGATGATGAAGAAATGTTATCTTTGATTTGCAAATCATGAACCCTAGATCATATGCCTCTTTTTTATCCTCATTTGGGTCAAAATTTTTTTCACTTCCCACAGTGGTTTTTACCCCAAGCTTGAGAGTTTACTATAGGCTTAATTTCTACCAGAAAATAGACCCATCGGGAGAGAAAAACGAAAGGATCCTGTCAAGACAAATATAAGACAATAGATTTTCCAGAAAAATTTCTGACAGAAACTGTTCCCAAATCATGTATAAGTTAATAGGGTTTTGATTAATTTGTCTTCCTTTTCTCCAAAATTCATAGCATCATGCATGAACTCTCACTTAACTGTCCATTGAATGCTTCTTCTGCCACTTCTTATAACTACAAAAACAGATTCTTAATGTCGGATTAGTTTTTCATTGAAGTCCTTGATCTTTTCTAAAATTACTTTACTTCACCACATATCTCTTCATTTTCTTCTTTATCTTTCTTTTCTCTAAAATTAGCACCACCATGCATGAACTTTCTCACCTAAATGTCAAAATTGAATGCTTCTTCTGCTACTTCTTATAACTCCAAAAACAGATTCTTAATATCTGATTAGTTTTTCATTGAATTCCTCGATCATGTCTAAAATTACTAAACTTCATCAAATATTTCTTCATTTTCTTCTTTCCCCATATTTTTTTCAGGCAGAAATATCACTTTGCCGTGTGTACAAGAGACCTGGAGTCGAAGACCACCCATCTCTCCCTCGTTCTCTCCCAACTTCAAGAGCATCTTCATCGAGATCAGTGTCATCGATGTCAGCGCAATCTGATAAGAGACTAGACCCTCACCACCATCATCAATTTGGCATTGAAAGATTCCAAGCTTTGAGTGGGCAATCATCACAGCAACAAATGGACATTGCAGCTGAAAAGATGAGTACTAATACTGATCAGACTGACAGAAGCAGCAGCTGCTCAGATGTCACCACAGTTCTTGGACTCTCAAAGCAAAATGTGTACCGCCCAAATATGGCTTCAGTTAGCTCAGCACTTGGGCTGCCACCTTCATTAATGGAAGAACAAGCAGCATCATTAACTTTGGTTCCTAATTGCACTACCACTCTTTTTCCAGTAGCTTTATCTACTTCTTCTTCTTCTGCTGCTTCTTCCAATGCAACTGATGAATTTCATAGGCTTTTAGCCTATCAACAAGCCTCCATGAACCACCAACAACAATATTACAATTATCAGCATCATCATCAGCAGCAGCAGCATCACTCACACTTCCCACAATTGCCACCGCAATCGCAGCCGCTGTCTGTCAATATGCTTCCAAGTCCGCTTCCAGCAGCCTTCTCGGACAGATTGTGGGAGTGGAATCCGATCCCGGAGGCAAACAGAGAGTACAATGATCCATTCAAGTAATTATTGATCAATTATAAATTTTATCTAGATGGGACATACTTATTTAGAGATAGTTATAAACTCTATATCACCACTGATTATTTTAATCTGGCTAGCTAGAGGCTTTAGTAATTATTTTCCCTAGTACTTCCGTGTTGTAAGTACATTACAAGAATTGAAGAATATGAATGACCGATTGATGATAATGGTGGATATGATTTGCTTATTTTTCCACTAAGGTTAAGTGATTCCTTTTACTAAATATTGCTTTACAAATACTTCCTACTTAATTTTTTGAAACAAACCTGGGTAATATAGGGCTTTATTGAACTTCTCCTTCTTGGTAAATAGGCCTCCAAAATCCAAATCCTCCTAAGAAGTTCATGCGTCATACGACCCCAATGGCTTTTCGAAGTATAGATCTTGTTTGATCAAGCTTTATGCTTTATATTTTGGTTTTCGAACGATGGTCCCAATGTATACTCCGTCATATGTTGAATTTTTTTCAGTGTGCATTTATTTTTACTTTATTTGTTGAAAGGTAAATATACAAACATCGAATTATGGAAGTGTTTAAAGGAGGAATATCTAAGAATTCCTCTTTTTTTGTTCTTTTATCACTTTGGGTGCGTTTATAATTGAGGTTGGACAGTTATAACTTAAAAGTTACAGTACTAAAGTGTTTGGTAAATATTAGATGTTGTAGTTCGTAAGTTATGTTGATATGATTTTTCACTTGTATAATGAAAATTCTATTATATCTTTAATAATTTTATCAAAATTATTATTTAAAAATTATATTTACTAATATTATTAACTTTTATTTAATAGTTACAATTTTTTATTTTTTTTTACGGCAGCTGTAGCTTAAAAGGTAGAGCACCTCAATCCCAAACAAGACCTTAGGTGTTATTACCCAGTTTTCATTTAAATCTATCGCATTACACTTAGTTCATGTGAAATTCTCCTTAGAAGGTTTGATTTTGATACCATTTAGATGCTAATGAAACTAATTCATATTTGAACATTATCTATTTATTTTAATGTGAGATATGTTCTCCTTAGCAGTTTACCCAAGGAAAATGATTAATAAATAAAAAATAAACGAAATGAACTGAATTTCAGCCTTAAATTAAGTTCTGTAGCCTATAATTAGTTCGTACTTTCGTTTTTGCCTTCTTTTAATTAAAAGGAAATATTATTAGGAAGATAAACGAGTAGATGAGTGTTAAAAATTACATAAAACAAAAATTAATAACAGCACACAAACTTGAGTATTTGATATAAATACTCAATTTACTTGGTGGCTAATGTTAACAACCCACTCACGCACTTGTTATTAAGATTTAGTGATTTCATCTCATAAGGTATGGATTAAAAATCACAGTATTCTAATCTGGAGGATACCCTTATAATAAGCATTGTTCTAAGCTTTAAAAGTATGAGTTACATTTCTGAAAAATAGGTTTTCCTCTAGTTATTATATGACCGACGCATGCGATTAACTGATGCCAAAAGAAAAAACCTGGATCATTGACAAAAGATACAACTAGCTATGAAAGTAACACGCTAGTATATGCAGGAACTGGACCGATTTTTCTCACAATAAATTAACATTATTTTCAATGGAGACAAGAAAGATGGGTTCAAATTTTGATTCTGTTACTGATGACAGAGATACTAACAAACACTCAAAAAGAAATTTGGATTTTCCCTTGTTGTTAAATAAGGGAAAAAATAATTAAAAGCTGCAGAACCAAAATCAGACAAACTCGACCTATCGGGGGTCACACTACTTAGGTGTCTATAGAACCTCGACCTATCGGGGGGTCACACTACTTAGGTGTCTAGAGAACCACTCCATTAAGAAAAATCCGCATTACTTTTTTCTTGTTGACCTGATTTACTTTTATCTTTTCCAGCCGTATAATCTGATCATGCAAAGTTTTGATTTAATTGTGCTTGTCATTTGGAAAAATGTCTGTGTATATATACAGTGGTATCTATCGTGCTGGGTGTATATATATATTCATTTATATGCATTGCAGTTCTCAATCATGTAGCAGTTTTTGGAATATATATTTTATACTTAAACAGAAAATTATTAGAATATATATATATTATTGAATGGTATATTAGAGACATTCTAGGCTTTCTCGAAAGGCACACGATAGAGAGCAAATACTATTACTAAATCTCTCCTTTATAAACTTTCATTCATTCAAAGATCAAATTCAAACTCCAAGCCACAAACATAAAAGGAAAAGGAGACATAATTAAAATAGGATCTGGTAATTATCACAAGTAGCTTGTTTATAGCTATAGCTATCTAGCATTGTCTTGTAGTATTTAGCAGGTTCTAACGGATATTAATATGCACTGCAAAGTCAGCAACAAGATGAATACCCCACTTGTACAAATTAACAACACAGATACAGCTGCAGGCCCGCAAGCAACAGCAGCTATGGCATTGTGGGGTTTCGACAATTTAGCTAGAGAGGTCCATGCATGCTGCATTGTATAAAGTCATTATTAATCACTTTAGTATCTTAATTTTATTTCTCAGAAAATGTAACTAGCTTACTATGTGTGTCAATGTGTGTTTGAAATTTTAGAAAGCAATTGCTATAATAGAAATTGAGAATCTTTGATTGAGACGAGGAATTGAATGCCCTATATTATAGTTGTAGGTATATATTGGTTAAGTTTCGTACAATCCTACATATAGCAGAATTCCTTTCATTATTGATGGCAGATTATTCGCATTTGACAGTTCGAATTATCAATTTGAAGGATGTGATGGATTTTTAAGTTTTCTTTGTTTGGCATAAAGGTTTTTAAATTCAACTCATAAAGAAAAAATCAGATCGTCATCTTGCACCTATTTAGTTCTTTAATTTAACCAACTAAAATCAAAATTGGAATTTTCTTTTCTTTTCTTTTTCAATAAAAGAAAGTTATAATCTTTTCTTGAAAAACACACACATATATATAGTGTTGCAATCTACAAATATTACAATATAGGGTTTATTGGGAATATGGAGACATAACACAGACCTATAGAGAACATAACTAGGAAATCCTAAAACTAAATATAAACTAACTAGAGGGGACGGGACAGGACAGGACGCTAAAAGAGAGAACTTCAAAACACAATCTGACGCATATTTGCGTGATTTGGAAGTCTAAATCCATTTTAGCGGCCAAAAAATACAGAGGTGGCTCACATCCTTTCCAAGCAGTCTGTTGTAAGAAAATAATTTAGTCCTGCCCACTCGTTTGACAAATTCCATAAGATTCACTATTACATCTCCTATAATGATGCTTCTCCTCCTTGTGACTCATTAACATAGAGAGAGAGAGAGAGAGAGAGAGAGAGAGAGAGAGAACGCAACAAAATACATTGCGTTATATTCTTACGTGCTGACCCACAGGCCAGTACAAGCTACCTCTCCTCCCATGACTTGTGTGAACCGTACGTTGTCCTCTCATTTCTTCATTACAGAAAAGACTGCGGCAATGCAATCTGAGACCGTCCTGCTGCCTATAAAATATATAAAAAGAAAACTCATTTTTGATATACATCTGATATTTATATATGTTCATGTTGGATTATTATACCCCACACACACACACACACACACACACACACACACACACACACACACACACACACACAGAGCAAACGCAATTATTTATCTGAGCAAACTTATTATATATTTATCCCTTATATAACATCAATTAATAGATCTCCATAAGGAGAAATTATAGAATTCCTCATCCATAAGATATCATTCTAAACTAATTTTTAGTCTTTGAATTGATTGAGGAATATCACTTTGGGCGCTGTGTGATACTGAGGTGCTATTTTTCTGAACCACAGTTTCTTTGAAAAAAATGTTGTAAATATAAAATAAAAATTAATAATGTATAGTAAATATAACTTTTAAATAATAATTAATTGTGACAAAAATAGCAAACATATAAATTATAGATTTTTCATTACAAATCAACTTAATTTTTAAGTCACAACAACTAATGTTTATTAAATATTTTAGTACTGTAACTTTTAAGTTATAATTGTATCTCAAAATTTAACTAAGACCTTAATTTACCAAAAGCCAAAAGGAGTGTTGCTACAGAGTTGAATGCATGCAAATTCAATCCTCGTCATCATTGTTGCATTCTTCCATATTAATGAAGTTATGAGAAGCCTTGATACTGGGCCTCTCTCTCTTAATTCATTGTACGTATATGTCGCTCAACTGAAATTGCACCTCTCTTTTGTAGCGCCCGTTTGTGAACTGGGCCTTAAATCATTTTTAGGTCTAAAATCTAATTAAATCTGGGTGTTAGGGAAGTAAGTGTGTTTGATAAATTAAATCTGGCGCTCCATCAGAGGTCTCAATGAAACCTCATCGCCAATACTTCCATGGATGGTGAGTCAGCAAGAAGGATAGATATGGTCACTGGTTGTTGACTTAGCAAGGCTCAACATAAATCCAAAGGATTACATACGAAGGACATCATGTGACTAGCTAATAAAACAACACACCAGAACCTTTGCAATGGACGGAGAATAACAGTCATTACATCAAATTAGTATTAGCCATAGGACTGAGTTCAAATGCAGGAGTTGTAAGAATGACATCATGACAAGAAAGAGCACTTGTATATAAACAAACGAAATGAATGAAATCAATAGGCTACGTTTTTAATTTTCTAGCGTAATTTCTTGGCAATTATGAGTCGGATGGTTTCATTGATGTAATTAAAAATAAATAAATAACTTCTGGTTCTTGTGGATGAACATGTTATTGTCATCGCAGTGGACTCGGAATCAAGTAATGTAATAAAGTTCACTAAAGAGAGACTTTACAACAAATGGAAGCCCTGAGGTGGGCTTAAACTTTTAACGTAGAAGGCCATAAAGTTGATTAACTTATACACGAAAGCCAATTCAATATAAAATATTTAAGTGGAGAGACTTGAACTCTCTGGCCTTAGAGTTAAGTAGGGGAAGTACCAATCAACTTAACCTAGGGGCTCTTGGTGTGTTTTTGATGTTAAGGAAAGCATTTTTTTTTAATCTAAAACAAATGTATACTAAAAAAAATAGAGAATACCAATTATCTAAAAATTCACAATAACGAACCTGAGATACTGTCTTTAATTTCTTGAGGACCCTTTTACGCAAGAAAGAATTTTGCCTCTCACTTAGAATCTTGTTCAGAATTTCAATCAAAGCAAAGCACATCCCTCTTTCACTGGACCAAACATGAATAACAATAACAAAGTACATGGTTGGAAAATCAAAGCTCATATAAGTTCAAATTAGGATAGAATCATAATTCTCCCATCACCAATTAACATACTCTGATCACCATTACAGCAACTAAACAATGTTAAACGTGTGTGTATATATATATATATGTGTGTGTGTGTGTGTGTGTGTGTGTAGCAAGGGAAAGGGACTCAAAATATCTGGTCACAAAATGAAAGCTGAAAAAATAAACAGCAAAATAGGAAAAATATAGGATGAACAAATTTTAAAAAATCAATAACTAGGAAACCCTTTAGCATAATAAGACACTTAGAAATCTCCTCTTGTGTTGGATCGTCCTACCAAATGTAAGCAGATCACTTTAAACCTTGGTTCACCAAATAATTGGCAACATAATTAACTTCATGGAAAGAGTGGCTAATTTTAAAATCCAACTGACTGAAAAGATGACAACAATTCAACCAATGATTTTGTAAAATGCAAGGAGATTGAAGCTTAATTATTAATTGCAATGGATTTGCTTTGAATTTGTGTAATATTAGTTAAGATACAAGAGGTATTAAAGTTTAATTATTAATTGAAATCGGACTAAAGAACTTTTGAGGCTAAAATCTCATTTTGTTTAAAAAATTTTACTTTAATTTTTTAAACTGCATTTTATTTTGGGAACTAAGCTTTTTTAACAAAATATTACACATTAAAATAATATAATTAACAATCGATTAAAAAGTTGCTCCAAGCAAAAAGAGGCTGATTTTCAATTTTCTTTTTCTTTTTTTAAAAGGATCCAACATTACATACAGGAAGACTCAAAGCCCTTGATCAAAATAATAAGTTGAGGAGAAATAAACTACTCTATACACCAATGAATGGTAATCTATATGGAAAACTTGAGCATAGTGCTAAAACAATGTTTTGCAGAAGGAATCACTCAACCCTAGTGGAGAATTAAGCAAATACAAATCATGTTCATTATGCCATATTTCAAGCTAGCAATGTCATTACACAGAAGTAATAGAGAATTAATTAAGCTTGAGACACTTAGTGAAATAAATTATCAGTATGAATACCGTAATTAGATCAATTATTTGAATGGATCATTGTACTCTCTGCTTGCCTCCAGAATTGGATTCCATTCCCAAAGTCTGTCCGAGAAGGCGGCCGGAAGTGGGGTTGCAAGCAAATTGAGAGACTGTGGCTGCAATTCCTGAAGGTGAAGATGATGATCGATATTGTAATACTGTTGGTGGTGGTTCATCGAAGCTTGTGGGTAGGTTAAAAGCCCGTGAAACTCATCGGCTGCATCGGAATAAATAAGAGAAGAAGAAGAAGAGGAAGATAAAGCTACTGGAAAAAGAGTAGTGGTAGTGCAACTAGGGACTAAAGTTGAAGCTGCGGCTTGTTCTTCCATTATCGAAGATGGGAGTCCAAGTAATGAAGTGGTAATTGAAGCCATATTTGGACGGTACACATTTTGCTTTGAGAGACCGAGAACCGCTGCCACATCTGAGCAGCTGCTGCTGCTTCCATCAGTTTGATCGGTATTAGTACTCATCTTTTCATCAGTTACCATTTCCATTTGTTGATGTGATGACTGCCCACCAAAACCTTGCAATCTTTCAATGCCATGACGACGATGGTGATAATACAATATTTTATCGGGTCGTGTAGTCGACCTGGATGACCCGGTTCTCGAAGAAGATGCTTTTGATGTTGGAAGACAACGAGGAAGAGATGTGTGATCTTCGACTCCAGGTCTCTTGTGTACACGGCAAAGTGATATTTCTGCCTGAAAAAGTATGGAGAATATCAAAAGATGAACGGATATTTCCCGAAACGATGCAATTAAACAGAAGACCAAGGACTCGCATTAAAATATTTTAGGGCATTAAGAATCAGTTTATAGTTATGGGAATTGAGAAGTAGCAGAAGTCTTGAACATTCATGCATGTTGCTATGAATTCTCGAGAACATACAATAATCAAACCCCATTAAATTCTACATGATTAGAGATTCTTAAACTGACAGGAATATTTTCCTGGAACTAAAATTTCGTATCTTTTCTTGATAAGATCCTTTCATTTGAATTTCTATCACAACGGATCCATATAGGAAATCTTTGGGAATTATTCTCTCAAACTTGAGGCGAAAACAGTTGTGGGAGATGAAGAAAAATTTAGCTCAAGTGAGGTTCCAGTGAAAGGTTGTGAGTTAGGGTTCCAACAAGATATGCAATCAAATCAAGATAACATATCTTAATTAAGATCATGTTAAGAAGCTTATAAAATTGTTGACTTCTAATTTGTTAATTTTTGAGGGATTACTTTACTCTTACTTACCTTTTGGTATCGTTCAGTTTCGTGTTGTGGAAGCCGATATTCGTTCATAATCCAACTGGTACGGATGCCTTTAGGAGCTTTGCCAGAATAGAAAACTAGGGTTTTCTTTAAGCCAATTGAACGAGAATTTTCGCTTTTAATCATTCTATCAGCTCCGGTTGCCTTCCAATACCCAGATGTTGTAACTCGATTGGGACGGTCCCCGTTACGATACTTTCGATCTCTTGGCACATAGAAGAACCATTCTTTCTCCCCAACTGCTGCCAGAGCTGCAGATGGTCAACAAATGATGCAATTGAGTTCACTCATATACATATAATAAAAAAAATTAATTAAATAGCTGGCATATGATAAAGTAGCTACCTAGCTAGCACATGATGCAGAAGAAAGATATATTAAAAGAAAAAGATAAGATGATTGATTACATAGGATAGGATGCCTTGAAAGAGAGGGAGTGTGCGTGTGTATGTATTTATAAACAATTACCAGGAAGTTCCCAAGGGTCATAGCGATAAAGATCAAGAAAAGTGATGAGTTCAACATTGAAACGCTTGCCCTCAACCTTACGGCGAAGATAGAATTCTACAAGCTCTTCCTCGGTAGGATGGAAGCGAAAGCCAGGCATAACCACGTCGTGTTCGTGATCGTCATCTTTGCTGTCGTTATTGTTGCTCATGCTTATGCTCATGCTCATGCTCATGGTTGCTGCTTCAATTGCCTTTAACCTAAAAGCTCGAGTTTGGATTTGTTTACATATATATACACATGTAAAAATTGTACGAGATGACCGAGTGGTGGTGTATGTATGTACGTATGCATGCAAGTTGGGTATTAAGATAAGAGCTATTGTTTAATATTAATTAATTTAATTTGCTACCAATTAATTAAATATGACAAAAAAATAATTTTATTTTGAAGAAGATGAAGATGAAAGAAGAGAAGAATATAGGAAGAGCAGTGATGGGTGTAAATAGAAAGATCTATGTACATGTATAGATAACTAAGGCCCTACATGAGAGGAGGTTTTAAGATGAGAAATTTGACATCTCAAGGACATTGGACGACCACTTTAATTAACCTTCTTAGCAGTGCCCTTTGACCTTTCTTTCTTCTACCGTACAAAAAGCTCATTTAATTTTACTTTCCAGTCAAATTTTATTTGCTCTCTTAACTTAACTAATCAGCTTCATTACTCAATCGTAATGAATCCAGCATATACAAGCAAAATTATTTTTAACCTGAGCTCCTTCAGAACAAAGTTCAAGTGAGACATTAGTGGTTATCAGATAAAATATAGACCATCAAAATAAAAAAAAATATTTGAAAATAAATTATTTTTATTTTGCTTTCATTTGGCGTCCATGCTTACCTTTTTCCAAAAAAATAAAAAATAAAAAAAATTTATTGGTAAATGTAAACGTATACACCATCATAGGTGTTGGATATTCACTAATTAAGTTGCATCTTGTAACAAAGATTTCTAATAATCTAGCAAATGTGGAATACATACATTAAACCAAAAGATGAATTTTTGAGTATATATTTTGATAGGGTAATGATTTAGCTAGATCTTGTATTTTAAGAAATTATTCAAAATACCTATATTCATGCTTTCATAGCTGTTAGGTCACAAATTATGAAAAATAATCATATTCCATGAGCTGGGATTCTTTTACCATTTTACATTTCATAATGGTTTTTATTTCTCATGTACATGTGTCATAGTGGTTTCGATTGTTGCATATCAATAAGCTTGATTGGAAAAAAAAAAAAATCACGTGAACCCTATTATCTCAAAACCTGATGTAGTCATGCACCATAAAAAAGAAATATTATTATAGTTGAACCAAATGACAGTCATAATTGTTTGCAGTTAGTTAAACCACTTGTTTCAACTAGTAAAATTTTTAGATTGGAACCCGCAATACACGGGTGGATTTATATCAAAAATATCAAGGAAAAAAAAAAAGAACATTCATAAAAGTTCCTAAAAGTTTTACGATTTTTAGATAAAAAGTAGCTTTTTACTTTTTTTGTCAAGTATATCTCAAAATTAATTTCGACTAAAATAACTAAAATACTGTTTATAGTTATTTTTAGGAACTTTAAAATCCAATTGTAATCTATTATTTTAATTAGAGTTAGAGATTTATTTTATTACAAATTTATATTTAGTTGGAGTGAGGCTCTTGATGCAACATCAATTAATTTGTAATAAAATAGAAGAAAAAATATAGACTTTAAAAAAAGAAAAACAAAAAGAATATAATGTGAAAAACTCACTTGTGTCTAAAAGAATTAATATTGTACAAAAATGAAATTACTAATTTTTTTAGAGACTAATAAAAAAATAATATATTAACTCCTCAGCAAGTATTCCACAAAAAATTAATATTTTTTTTTATTTTTTAGGTTTAAATTAGTAATTTAATTCTTTTTTTATTAATGTCTGAAAAAGGATACATTATTGTAAAAAGGATAATATTGTAAAAGTAAGTTAAAAGAACAAAAAATAATGACACGGGTGTCAGTAATTTAACGGCAAGAATATTTTAAAATATTTTTAAAAATATAAAAATTAAACAGACATTAACCTCAAAATATAGTGATTAAACAAACTTTTACCCTTAATATATGTGTTTTGACTTCTTTCTATGTTACAGAAGTATTCACACAAAATATATATATATAATAAATTTATAAATTTAGATCAAAACAAAGATCATGGATCCCCCCTTGCCCAGCATTATGGGTATTGATCATGAGGGAATTTAGTTTTCTCTCGATGCAAAACTTTGAAAAGGAAAAATCACACACACATATATCAAAATAACTTAAGTAATAAAATAAGTGTAGGGATTTTTTTTTCCCAAAGAAAGAAATTTGCAAATTGTATGTAGCTAGTTGTAGAAAAGTAATTGGAATGGGGGCGAGAGAGACTGCCGAAGCATGAATTTAAGTGGGAATGGGCTGGAGATGAATATGCAAAATCGATCAAGATTGTCTTTAGTCTATAGAATCCCGTGACCACTTCTCTTTATTTTGACAACTACTTCCGCTGTTCTTCTCTTTGTCTTTTTTATATTTTCTCTTCCATATCTTCTTTCACATTCTGTACTTGTTGATACATTATTAATGAATTATGTGTCAAATAACCTATTTTATATATTCATAGATTTCTTTTTGTAGGACGCATGGCCTACGTAAATAATGTAACGTCGTATGACATTATCACTCAACATAAAATATTGTACACGAGACCAAAAATGACTAACTGTAGTCAACAATTGCACCAACGCATTAAGAAGCTTTTCACATTTATTGGACTTATACTACTTAATTGAGGAAAATCATATTCTACTTTTTGAAAATCATGGAGATTAAGCTAGGTTTAGTTGAACATGATGTTTTAGCTTTGTTATGTAAAAGCCAAACCGTGTCTCATTACAGAACTATACATATATCAAACTAGGTCCTCGAAATTTCGTGAAAAAAGCAAAAATTAAGAAAGGCAGTAAAATCCTTGCTAGCTAGAGAATGCGTCTTTATAGATAAGTGGGCATTGACTTAATAATTGCTTGATATTGTCCTCTTGTCAAAAATTTGGTTGGTCTCAGTTAAATGATGGTTGGAGGATTTGGAAGTATTCGATCGTGAAAGATCATATTTTGACTCTTAGTTCATGGTAGGCTGCATGCACACTACTTTAGCTGAAGATAATATGATCAAAAGAGAGAGAATTGACAGCAATTGATGACAATCACAATCCCTTCTCTTACTATTAGTAATAGATTTTTTTTTTCAAGTTGAGATTTAATCCTGGATACTTAAGTTTGTATTTTGTATGATGTAGTATTTATTTCATGTATTATTCATTGATTAAATTTATAAAATTAATTAATAATAAAATTAATTGATATTATACGCACGGATTAGCTATCAAGTTACAGTTAGGTGCAATGTACTCTGATAAATTTTGGCACGTAATTTTCACCCCACTTCATTTTTATATTCCTATTTATTCTGACTTGATCATATTTGTTAATAAATATCGATGAATTGATTAGATAAATACCTAAATTATTTATCATTAAAAAGTTTGAAACTATACCCCATATCATTTTCATGGGGTACATTTGGAAGAACTCAGATGAATCGAGATCTTCGGTCTCATGCTCGATCTAGCTCTTACAATATGAAAATAAAACTATGGGAGTATGAGCGAAGGTGAAGTATTTGGAAGAATTAACTTAATTAATTGACTCCATGATGAGCGGAAACGCGTACAGAAATTAATTTATGTGTCCGTGACTTTGATTTTGTTTTCTAAAGTATATTTAATTAATTTAATTAATTCATACAATAAAATTTCTTATTCAAATGCCCTCCACTCCACATATCATTTATATCAACCTTGATGATCTTTTTCTGTCTTAACAAATAAAAAAAAAGTAATAAAAATCTAAAAATGGAGGCAATGAAAGAAGATGGCTTTAAGCCTACTACAATTGCATGAGGCAGAGGCAATTTGCTGCCAGTCATCATCACTTCATCTTCTGCCAAAATAAGACAAATTCATGGACTCAGGAGTGGAAAAAAAAAGAAGGACATTAAATAAGTTAATTTATTATTTACATTATTTCTAAAACTATCATTTAATGTTTCAACCACCGAACTGTTAACATGTATAAAAGAAAATTGAAAATCCTAACCAAATCGAAGGTTAACCATCTATTTTTCTGTTCATGCATGAGCAATTATTTGCCATTTCAGTTGCTTAATATTTATCGAAGAAGCTTATAATTCTTATGACAAATGTCAAGAAGTGTCATTTGTGAATGGCAAAAGCCTCTTCCTATAAAAATAAAATTTGTTTCATCAAATTAAGAATATTTTAACATTCAAAGATTTTGTTTAAATTTATGAGAAATGATATTTATCTTACGGCTAAGTTAGTATGGGCGTCAGCTAATTTAATTAGTAAAATCTATTGAGTGGACATTAGATGTCTTGGGCTCCAACCTTGCTCACATCAGTTGAGAAGAAATTAAATTGTCACTAAAAAAAATTTAGTAGACGTATGTGGAAATTTTTTTTCCTTAGTTTGAATAAATTTATATTAGTCTAAACTCTAAATAAATTTGAATGTCTAAATTTAAATGACTGTTTTTTACCCGAATCTCTTAAAATAAGTATTAAGCTGTTTGTTCTTTTAACTTAAAAAATTAAAAACTTGTACTTTTAAATTTATACCCTTACTAAATTTAAATGTTAAAATATAAAAGTAAAAGTAAGATAAATTAGACAATGATAAAGTACTTCCTAATCCTAAAGCCTAATTTCAAAATCATAGCATGAATTAAAACCCAATTCAGTAAAAAAAAAAGGATATTATAAATGCTGATTATATAATTACATAAAAAGTTTAAGAATCATAACTATAATGATAATTCATGAGAAATTGAAGAACTTGATGAATGAAGCAACTTAGAAAATTGAGGAGGGATGTTGAAAAAAAATCAAAGGCTAAATGCTCGTTTAGTCCCTATATTTTTAATTAAGTGCCTGTTTATTCCCATTATTTAAAAAAGTACCTTAAATGTTAAATATTTTACACTTCTACTCTTACATTTTCTATCATTTAATGACAATACCCTTGCGGTAAAATTCTTTCGGATATTAGTAAAAAGAAAAAATGATAATTTATCAAACTAACCTTAAAAATAACATAAAAATTTACACAAATTTTTATATTATTATTTTCCTTTGAGGATTAATTTGCATTAATTTTTTTATAAAATGGTTATTAGTAAGATTATTACGTAGGTATAAAAATACTAGTTCTTTCATACTAATATTTATTGGTTAATTTGCTAATAAATAATTATAAGTTAATTTGCTAATAAATAATTATAAGTTAATTTGCTAATTAGATTTTTTATAGATAGATTAATTAATGTGAAGAATATTTGTGGAAGTGTATTATTGTAAAAAGCAAGAAAAAATAAGTGTAAGAATGTTACATATTTAACTATATGGATGTTTTAAGATAGTTTTTAAAATATAGTGACTAAGCATGAACTTAAGTTAAAATATAAGAACTAAACGAATACTTAAAGCAGATTAATTTCCTTTGAGGATTAATTTGCATTAATTTTTTTAATAAAATGGTTATTAGTAAGATTATTACATAGGTATAAAAATACTAGTTCTTTCATACTAATATTTATTGGTTATTTTGCCAATAAATAATTATTAGTTAATTTACTAATTAGATTTTTTTATAGATAGATTAATTAATGCGAAGAATATTTGTGGAAGTGTATTATTGTAAAAAGAAAGAAAAAATAAGTGTAAGAATGTTACATATTTAACTATATGGATGTTTTAAATTACTTTTTAAAATATAGTGACTAAGCATGAACTTAATTTAAAATATAGGAACTAAACGAATATTTATCCAAAATCAAATATGAGTTAATGTTAAGCTCTGTTTGGGATTGAGGTATTCTAACTTTTAAATTACAGTTGCTTAAAAAAATGTAAATATGAAATAAAAGTTAATAATATGCAGTAAATACAATTTTTAAATAATGATCTTGATAAAATTAGTAATGATATAATAAATTTTTTATCATGCAATTGTAAAATCAAATCAACTTAGCTTTCAATCTACAGCAGTTAGTGTTTACCAAATATTTTTGTACTGTAACTTTTAATCTAAAGCCGCCCAACCTCAATTCCAAATTGAGCCTTAGCTGAGTACAAATGCGTGGATTCTTGAGGTAGGTATGAAAAATAAATATTAAATTAGAGGATAATTTTTACAATAGAATTTAGTTGGCTTATTAAGATTTTTTCGTTCCATCAACAGTCAAAATAATTAACTTATTTTATTCAACTAAAAATCTAAAAAATCTCATTAAAATATAAAACCAAACACCTCTAATTCACTGAATAAATTGAGTCAAGTCACTTTAAATCATTAAGTTAAAAAAAACCCTCATTTAGTAAAACATACAATAATAAAATTAGAACATTACTAGAAATTAGAATGATGAGAATGAAGTTCTTTAGCTACAATGCCCGAACCAATTTATTCAAGAGGACATTAAAGGAAAATATCATCGTCACGCCATAAATTGGGATTCATTTGCCATTAACATACAAATTACTCATTATTCTTGCCCTATGTGCATGATATGATCTTGATTATTAATTCTCATATTATGTTGTGATTTCTTGCCATACATGTATGCGTCATAATAAATTAATTAGATCTTGCCATAATTAGTGTATAACACAATTGTCTTAAGTTTTTCATATACACATCACTTAATGGTGTTAATTTCTCCCGTTTGTTTTGTTTGTCAAAAAGATGACATTGATTAAGAAAGATCTTCCATATATCGTTTACCTTTAACAATTTTGTTGTTAACTTTTTGTAACTTAAAATGCCTTTATAATTAAGATAGTCAAAATTAATTATCTGCCACACATTTTAAAAATTTATCATAAATAATATGGTATTCATTAATTAGTTGATGTGATAATATAACATAGTTAATTCGCTTAAAATCTATGAAGAATTAATAATCACATAATAAATAACCAATCACATGCCATAGCATTGTGGATTCTTTCAAGCAGGAGGATGTGATAATATCCTTCCTTGTAGATATGAAGACCGATTGTACACATAAGATAAGGTAGAAATGCAATGAAGTCAAATATTGCTGGCAAAGCAAATCAAGGACGCCTGTCGTCATTTTGTGGTTAAGTTGAGTTGAGTTGTATTTGTGGGGGCCAATTTGGCGGTTCTGTTGCGAACCTTTTTCTTTGTCTGTTTTAGCTAAACGGGTAGTATAAAATCAAGTCGTAATTAATTAAATGAATCCAAAGAGGACCCAAACAAGCAGCCTGGCTAGTCAGAAGGCTCACCAAGTATCACCGACCATGTTGTTCTTGAGCCGTCCAGCCAATTGTCATTTTAATTTTATTGCCCCTTTTTTTTATTTATCCGCAAGCATGCATGTACTAGAAAACCATACACTCACATTCAATCATACAAGCCAAGCTATTGCTATCATTAAATTTTGATTAGAAGCAAACAAATTTTCTCTTTTTTTCTCGTGAGGGGTCTATTTAAATGACTAAAAAATATTGGGTAAGCGCATGACGTTGGTTGCATTGTGTTGCCAGTACGTTATATCTGTTGAAGACGTTAATTTGGATTTGTTTACTTTGTTCATGATTTGATGTTTAAAAATTCAGCTATATCGAGTAATTTCATATCCATATGAGATATGGAAATGAATGAGAATTGATTTTTAATCAAAATGTGATCATTATATCTAAGAAGCCTTTGAAGGAATAATAAAATTTATATAATTTTCTAATAAGTAGGAGTCCTGCCTAACACCCACTTTTTTTGGTGGTTTTTAATTAAAAAAAATTATACAATTCTCATCTTCAATGCATTGCCATGTAACGAAGTAATTTAATTTTCTGTCAACAATATTTCTCATTAAACTAAAGATCAATTAAATATATATTTAATTCATTATACGAAAAGATTACTTTAAATTTTTATTTGAAGGTCGATTCTCTTCTTAATGTTGGTATACAATTGCCGATTACATAATAAATTATACGATTAACTCATTTCTTTTTGTCAATAAAATTTCTTTTATGTGGAAAAAGAAAGTGATTAAACGACGCAGTAACTTGTTCCTAAGAAATATTGTCCTATACTGAAGATATTCACATCACGTGGAACATGTGATAGTTGTTGGATATTCTTCTATCACGCTGTCGTAATTCTTCATAGCTTCTCATTTCTTACCTTTGATGTGTGTCAATATACGCCTTCTCTTTGCAAAAGTCAATTTTTGAAACAATATTCTCTCAATTAGTTACTTGATTTCTTGTTCTTTCTCTCTTTTTCTTCCCTCCCTTTTCTCTCTCTTTTATTTTTTATTTTTTAGTCATTTTCACTTGCATAAATATTTAGTTTAGCTCAATAGGGACAAAGTCTTTGTCAAATAACTTTCTCTTCACTTGGACTAAATAAATCTACTTCATTGATATTAATACTTCCACCAAACTTGCCACCATTGATTGAAATGTTAAAAATGAGAGTGAATATTGATTCTTTGAACTTAATATTGATCCTTTCAATATTGATTCTTTGAACTCAAAATTAACTGGAACTACCAACATAAAAATACACAGATATTCAATAATGGTTTGAGAATAGCAATATAGTTATTTAATCTAAAAGGTGTATTCAAAAACACATAATTTACACCCATGTACAAAAAACTTTATCGTATAATGCTGAAGTTATTACCTCATCAATAAATATAATTTTATTAGGGCATGCGCGAAGCACTATCCTTAATACTAATTTTTCACTCCTCGAAGGAAGATTTTCTAGTGCAAAAAAAAAAAAACAAAAAACACAAATCAAAGCAGAAACAAAGTTTTTTTAAACCAAAAGATGCATCGAAAAATGCAGAACTTGTACTCACGAATTAACAAGTTGTATCTCATAACACTAAAGTTGTTAATTGATCAGTAAATATAAAATTTTCGAGGCATGTATGAATCACTGTCCTTAAGTCCACTTTCAGCTCGTCTAAGGAAGAATTTCCGATGCGAAAAGACACAAATCAATGCAGATTAACCTACATGATATAGTGATACTATTGTGAGATTGCACTCCGACCATAATAATTTAGAACAGTAAATTAAAGAAAAAAAATTGATGAACAAAAATATAAGACAGAAATAGAGAGCAATAGTAGCAGTTACCTTAAAGGTTTTGTATATCTCTCCTATATAGAAAAACCTTTAAAGTTATTTTCCTAATTCAATTTGAATTACCTATCCACTTTTCATTATTTTATTTGAATTAGTCATATATGTGTCTCACAATTAAATTCAACTTGAATACTTCAAATTACATGTACATTTGATTTATTTAACTCTAGTTTGTAATATATCAAACGCAAGGCTGTTTTTCCTTATATTGCTGGAGAAAGGATTGAGGAGCCCCTGTTTTATTCCAGAAGAAGAGAGAGCCTTGTACATTAATTATCGGGCGCTCAAGAAGGTAACCTAACCATCAAGAATAAGAATCCACTTTGATTGCAGACTTCTTTGCCCTAAAAAATAAAATAAGCATGAGATACTTCTCGAAGTTGGAT
This sequence comes from Citrus x clementina, assembly GCF_000493195.1. NCBI lineage: Eukaryota > Viridiplantae > Streptophyta > Magnoliopsida > Sapindales > Rutaceae > Citrus > Citrus x clementina. The sequence continues at coordinate 367,096 of NW_006262201.1, forward strand.
TTACAACCAGGCTGCTACTACTATCAGGCGCGTATCGCAGAAGGAGACGAGCCAAAGACAACCTATGTGACAAGCAAGAAACCATACTAATAAAGGGGCTTTTGATTGTTGCCTTTCGGACTAGCGAATGCCCCTGCGACTTTTCGTACCCTCCACAATGAGCTAGTTCACCTGTACTTAGATGACTGGTGGTACACTTCGATCGTGGGGTATAGCTATTTGTTAAACGACCGCGTTAGCCACCTACGGACAGTTTTTAAGAAAGAATAACCTCTGCGTAAAGATAAAAAAAGAGAAATTATCCTTTGGATAGACAGAGATCCTATTCCTAAGGCATTGACAATACTATATTTACTAAGAATCTCTCTCTTAGTTAGTTATATCTTTTCGAAAAGGAAGAGTTAGTCAAAGCTCAAACACAATTTTTTTAACTCGAAAAAAGTTTTCCTTTCACTTGGTTTCATTAAAATGTTTCTTTGGAATAAGGCTCAAAACATCTGAACAGTACTTGAAGCCAAAATGAGAGTAACATCTCTAATTATCGTCATGTTTCTTCTTTTACAATGAATTCGCTTCTATATATTTTCTATTGTTTTTAGTTTAATCTAGTCAATAACAAATGGACTATAAATATCTACTTAAAACTTTCCAATTCAAAGTTTGAAAAATGTATTTAATTTGTTCAAAGCGGAAACATAGTTTTTAACCCAAAAGATGCATCCAAAAAACACAGAACTTGCACTCATGAATTAGAAAGCTGTATGCCCTAATGATCAAGTTGTTACACAATCAATAAACATAAGTTTGTAGAGGCACGCATGAATCACTATCCTTAATTTTTTTGTAGCTAAATCACATATAGATTTAACTTATTCAACTCTAATTTGTAACTAATTAAATCAAGCACATAACTAGTTTCAAATCAAATATAAAATAATTGCTGTTAGTACTTTCCAACAATGTGCGACATTAATATATTGAAATATCCATATACAATTCGAACATGTAAATCTTTATTAATTGATGATAAAATGTCTAAAAATGACTCCTAATCAAATATTAAACTTCTAAATTTGTTAACGACAATGCTATATTTACTAACAATATCTCTCTCTCTCTCTCATTCTTTTCTTTAGTTATTTTTTTGAAAGGAGGGTTAGTCAAAGCTCAAAACATAATTTTTTTACTCCTATCTCTCGTAACAGTTAAAATCGAATGACTAACAAATTAAGGAAAGTGAAAGGCCACACAACCAAACAAGTACTGGAGATAAAAGTGTCTTCCTCAATTTGCGTGAGAAATAGGAAAAATTTTCCTTTCACTTGCTTTCATTAAAATGTTTCTTTGGAATAGGCTCAAAATATCTGAGAATCACAGTACTTGAGGGCAAAATGAGAGTAACATCTCTAATTATCGTCTGTTTCTTGTTTTCCAACGAATTTGCTTCTATATATTTTCTCTTGTTTTTAGCTTAGTCTAGTCAATAAATGCGCTATAAATATCTACATGAAACTTTCCAATTCAAAGTTTGAAGAATGTATTTAATTTGTTCAAAGACATAATATCTATTCGATCGGCGATGTTTGGTAATGCCATAATGGCACTTAATTCGGAAAATAAAATTAAAGGACATGAACAATCGCTATAGATTAATCGCCATGCCCTAACCCCAGTACCCCACCAATATCTTGACCCCTTATGATATCGGATTCAAATGACGCAATGACTTGCCAGAATTTGTATAAAATTTTTCATCATCAATCAAAGTACAAATACTCAACTACTCAAATAAATTAATATTTGCTGGTTTATTTTAGTTTAGTTTGAGCTTTGTAGCTTCATAAGTTTGCCCGACTTTTTAAATTAAACATCTTAACTCTGATAATACTAGTTTACTTAATCAAAGTGAAATCAGTACTCAGTATCCCTAAATAAACTATCGCGAAGTTGTCATGGGCAAATCAAATTAATTTATTTTCTAATTTGAAATTGTAGCCACTTTTTTTAATAAAAAAAAAAATGGGTTTACCGATTCTACACCATTTTATAATTTTGAGGATTATAATTTTAAATTTTATTCCACTTTTAGTATAGTTTCAAAGGTCGACTAAAACTTATTTCTACTTTTTATTCAGAGGATTTTTACTCCATCCATCAAATTACAATTTGAGGATTATATTTAATTTATTCACCTTAGTACACTATAAGGTCAACTAGACTATTACTAGTCTACTATT
>NW_006262201.1:370436-389795 GCF_000493195.1 Citrus x clementina
GAAAAAAAATAAAACTTTTTTTTAGGAGAAAATAGAAATTCAACCATTTTAAATTTTTTTTTTTTTGGGGGGGGGGGGGGGAGAAAGGTAAAATAATTGTCTTAATTGTCACAAAACCCTAGTGTTTATTAATTAGACAATTACAACACCAATTTGTGTGAGGTGTGGATATCACAATCATTGGTCGCGGTCACGACAAAACTGAAGGAAGGGGCCACAGTCACCGTTGGATTCTATAACTCATTATTAAATTTCTATAACTCATTATTAAATAGGGAGGTCAAAATTTGACTGTCTGACTAGACCAGGACTCCCAGACCTTTCTTTGACCATCTGACTTTTCATTTATATTTCTACTTAACACATGATGAAATAAGACAAGCAATTAACTCTTTGTTATTCTTGTTGAGGTTGGTGTTGTTGTTATTTCAATTTTCTTTCCTTTAATTTTTTTTTTTAATTTCTTCTTCATCTTCCAATTAACATGCAGTGTGTGCCAGAATCCCGTGAATATTTTTGATCCTTCAGGAATTACAAACTCTGCAAGAGAAGTTGACTCTCCATGCGTTATATTTACCTCACAAATCATATATATGATTCTGTCGTCCTCCCTTTTAACTTATCTCTGCATGCATGTGATTCACATATAGTTCGGCCCCACATGAACACATATAATATCATATGAAAATATATGCATGAAAATGTGAACGTGACAGGCCAGGAAAGACGCATATGTGCATGTTACAAAATGGTAGTTGCAATGCAGATGAAGAAACGGCGGTGGCATTAACTATTAAATGGGGATTTCATTTAAGGCAGCGGTGAGTTTGTTTTATTTGATGAGACAGACAATGTGCTTGTGTGTGGGATCTTCTTTTACATATATCTAGGTATAATCTAATTGGTGGGATTAAATTCTCAGATGAGTGATTTTCAAACAATTTTATTTAACTGGACTACTGAGTTCGAACTCGATAAACATGATTCAAATTTTCTCTCTCAATTTTGTTTTACATTAATTAACATCATTCGAGATATAGATCAGTCTTAGAATGGGATGGGAGTGTATAAGTCAAAAAGTTTATCGGATAAACGCTAAAATAATGTGGTATACACTACGTACACGTACCTCCTAAGACTTTATAGCAAGCGTCCTTAGTTAAATTAAAACATTACTTAAAGTGTAACAATGATTAATACCTCGAAACAAATTATAATTATAGAATTAAAGAGACATTAATATATAAATAGGCACTAAAACCCTAAATATTTATTTGAAATAAAGTGATTGCCAAATCTAAGAGCCCCTTATAATCCCATTCAAAAAAAAAAAAGAGAGAGAGAATCAAATAAATAATTATATTTGACCCGCTAATTTGTCTTATCAACTTTCATTTCTTAATTAAGCTCACTAAAAATTCGAAAACAAATTTCAAAAGAGAGATGTTGAGATCATAAGAGCAAAAAAGCCTAAGACCGCCCCAATTGGCCAGTGCAAGCCCAAATTGATTGGAAAATTAATTAAAACTCGAGAAGGCCCAACCATTATACATAACATTCAGGAATACATAAAGAAATACCAACACTAAACACAACCATGCTCATTCACAACTTGCAAGCATTTACATTGAGGATGCCACCCTGCCTTTTTATATGAAAAATAATAAATTAAAAAAAAATTAATGGACAACAAATGGGATATAGTGAAGTTTTAGTTGTGTTCTTTCCTCTTACACGGGGACAGTTCTCTTATCAGAAAAGGTCCTCCCAACCTTTAGGCCAGTATTTTGGCGGCTACTGCTACTACTGCACTTTCTTGGTACTGACCTTTGCGTTATCCTAATGGGAATTCCTCCCAAGTCGAAGTCTTCCTTTAAAGATTTCGTCAAAAACCTAAGTTCTGCATCGGATAGCATTTTCTTCCCACTCAGAAAGGCAACAAATGTGGGAGGCCGAGCCTTCACTTGAGTAAAATATTTAATCTTAGGCTGGGCCGACTGATCTTTCCAAGAATGCCTGCCCATAACCTGATCACCAAACAGCCACAGCAAGGGAAAGAGCGTGTTTTATAACCAACATCACACACTTACAGTATTCAGAAAGGGAAAGGCCAAAAGCCAAAGGCATTTGATGCTGACCTTACGCAACCAACGGTTAAGACGAGATGTAGGCAGCCTTAAACACCATTTTTGGTAGGTATCAATGACCTGGTGCATGACAGCTATCCGGCCTCTTCCTTCTAATGCTGAAGTGAACACAACAGGTATTCCAGTTACCTGCCAGAAAAACCATGTGTTCATGCTGTTAAGTCACATAGTGTGTGATTTACTCTTGAACGTATAAAGATAAGACATAACAGGGGTGCCCTTTTATGCATATAATGTCAGTAACAGAGGATCATTCTGGACTGCCTACTTTCATTCATGCATGTTCTTTCTTCAAGATATTTTTTGTACCCCCTAATTCTTGTACTGAGTTTTTATTAAAGTGACAGCTCACTTCAAATTGCTTTTCTCCGTAAGAAAGTTTTGAAATCCAAATATCCAGACCAAGATAAACTTCCAAGCATCATAGAATTAACACAAATTTTCATATTTAGAGACCTCACCAGATAAATCTCCAAATTATCACTACCTTAATATTAAATCATTCATGCACAAAAAGCGAGAGTCGTTTTAATTCGCTGCTAGCCCTTTGAGCAAACCAACTCCTCAGTTTTTATTAGGAAATCATTTCCAAGCAACTAATACTTCTTACACTGCTTTTAAAGGAATATGTGTGCAGGTATAAAGAAACAAAATCCACTCCAGACAGAAGCAAGACATCTAAAATAAGAACCTGATTTAGCTATGATCAAATGCTATTCAATTGGCAGCCTGGGAATTTTACCATTGAACTACACTATGCTCTTGAGGACAAAACAAAAAATAACTAATAAACCACAAGGGATATGAGTACATAAAAATCCATAAAATGACGAACCTGAGGTATAACCATCTGAATTTCTTGTGGAACAGCTTCCTTGACCCTTTTATACAAGGCTGAGTTTTGTCTCCCACTTAGAAGGTCCATCTTGTTCACAATTACAACCAAACCACGTCCTTCTTCCACTGCTCGTCTCGCTATAACAACTTCTGCGTGTGTCATACTACGTCTAGCATTTGCGACCTGATCATTGTACGTGCGGTGAACATATAAGCATATATATCATCAATAGAGAAGAATCTGCTCTCAAGACCATGTTTTGTATATAATTTTTCACAATTTGTATTATCATATTGTGATGTGCCATTGGTTTATGTTAAACATGTCATCCACCGTAGTAGAGGACTCACATGATCCTACAAGAATCAAGCATATTAGAAAATTTTCTCAGTTTTAACAATTCCATTTACATTCACAATCACAAAGAACCATTAGGCTCGGAAATAATGATGGCACATCGAAACTTCATTGACACCAGATAGGATTGGCTTCAAGAAGCACATGCTCATAGCTTTGTTAGAACAATGCAGAAAGAATACCAGTCAGGACACACCTCTTCAGCATCAAGGACCAAAGCAACTACATGAGCCCTCATCAGATTCTTTCTTGATTGCATAACACTCAATGATGCCGGTCCTTTCTCTTTCTCTCTTTGCAGCCAACCTGCAGTATCAACCTGAATAATGGTAATTCACAATAACAACAAACAATAAGAAATTTTGACAGCAAGGAAGAATCCTAAAGTAGTTATGAACTAATACCAAAAATGCAATTTATTACCCAAAAACTGAGACCATATGGCATACTTTGCCTGGAATAATTAATTCAACTTACGTCATGACTAAAATCCAAAAGTGAGCAGAAAACTAAACAAAAATGCAATAATAAACAAAACCCTGAGATTCGAGAGATATCACTTCTCTATAACAGGTGTTTAACACAGTCCGTAAGGTTAAAAGACAGCATACAGAAAAGGACAGATTTATAAGCTTCATAGATGTATATTTAATAAACTCAACACAACTATATCATGATGTCAAATAAGGATTAAGAAAATCGAGCATGTACCAAATATACAGTTCTTCCTTGATATTCAAAATGCACTCTCACTGAATCTCTTGTCAAACCAGCCTCTGGACCCACCAGAACACGATCTTCTTGTAACAGAGCATTGAGCAAAGTTGACTTTCCAACATTTGGCCGTCCTACAATTGCTAACTGTAATGGCAACTTAGACTCATCATCCTCAGGAGAGGTAACATCCTGAGTGGAGCTATTGTTTTGAGTGCAGCTATCTACATAAGTCAAAAGGCAAGAAGGGGAAATAGAAGAAGAAAAGAGTGGTCATCTAAATGTCCATTTTGTCAAGAAAGCAATTTATAAGGGTAAAAAATTTTTATAAATAGATTGCCCATGCCATCTTCTTGTAACTTTACTATATTAAGATGGGAATCAATATAGGCATCTGCAAGTTAATAAAACCATTCTTCATCAAATAGTTTTAAAAAAGCAATTTTTTTAAGATAATAACAATGATTTGTTGATAAAATCTTCAACACAATGGAATCACTTCTATTAAAAAGCATCCATGGAACTTCAAAAGTTTCATCTGAGCAAAAGGTTATATATACATATGATGAAATAGAAATGAGATATGTAAATATAAAACACAAACATGTCTATTCCATGCCACTGGAGTTGTCAAACCACATCAAAAGTCTTGCGTAAGCCATTAAATGCATTCCAGGCCACTGAGACTGGACTAGGTATAACACTCCAAAAAATGCATATATGCAAGTTGCACTGCTCTCTTGCAAATAAACCTGACCATTATCTTAATTTCCAAAGACCAAAAACTCTTTGAACAGAAATTTATAATAATTCATGCTTTAGCATTGCTTATGAATATTTTTATTAAGCACTAACACAAAACCATTTATAGCGGACTAGTCAATGCTTCTTGAAAAATCAGAACTTAAGCTTTCTAAAACTTCCTTGAACTTTTAAGCAAAACATACAGAATATTCACTCAACATGTTTACAGGAAATACCAGGAAAAAGAGAAGTGTAAATGATCGTACCATTTAAAACTCGAAGCATATAATCTTCAACCGAAGGGCGAAGAGCTTCATATAGTTCTGTCATACCCAGTCCAGTCTCGGCAGATATAGCAATGGGGTCCCCAAATCCTAACATTAGGGATTCAGCAGCAGCTCCAGCAAGTGAGCCAGTGCCATTATGAAGTGATTCACATTTATTCATCGCTACTATAGGTTTGATTTGTGGGGCATGTTTACGTAACCACTTTCCAACCTCCAAATCTAAAGGATGCAATCCAGATCTAGCCACAAGAAAACACCAAGAAAGGATTCAAATTTTTGCACCAAAATTAGACAAGAACTAGCAATAATATACAACACCTTAGGAATGCTTTTCAATCAACACCGTACATAACAAACTTTCAGAAATACAGAGAAAAGCTCAACCTGATGTAAAAACTAAAATTCTGCAATCATATTAGAAACGACATGTAAAATCAGAAATTTTTCCATTTTCACCGGACAAATTGTTGTATTTGATGAATATGCATGTTACACCATTCTAGTCTCATTCAAATGAATTTAAATTTCATAAAAATCGACTGCTCCTAATCAAAAATTTGTCATCATGAACCTTTGATTGAAAAGTCAAGTCAAACACTCATGGATCACAAAATATGCAGAAACTCATCTATTAAACTTACCTCACATCAATCATGAAAATTGCAAATTGAGTCTTTGCAAGCACGTTTGCAGTCATCCCTGCTGTTCTATCAAGAATAGACCCAGAAGTCGCTTCAGTTTCCAAACCCGCAGAGTCCAAGACCTTAAACCGCAAATCCCCAAGTTTAGCAAGTCCTTCTCTGATGTCCCTAGTAACATGATCATCTGGAGTGTTGTAAACCAAAGCCTCCCTCCTCCTAATCAACCTAAAAACTCAACAAAATCCCATTTCACTAACATCCAAAACTCATAAGTTTACAAAAATGAATAATAAAACACAATATGCATACTAACCGATTAAACAAAGCTGATTTGCCCACATTAGGACGGCCAATGATCATGACAGTAGGAAGCAAATTAATGTCAATCTTGGTGAAATCCACTGGCTTCTCATACAAAGGCTTAACCTTGTGGTCTTCAACTACACCATCAGGCTCAGGCTCAACATGAGTATCTTCCAAAGCCTCATTTTGAACAACCCCACAAAATCCCCTGGGAACCTCAGGCAATAAATTACACTTCAAGCTTGAACCCACTTGATATAGTGATCCTGAGAACCAATACATGATTGAAACATTAACAAATAACAATAGAAAACACATGAAATCATAAAATGGAGATCCAAGAAACCGGGAAAAAAAAAAAAGCACCAGCGGCTGAAGCTCTAATATGGGAGTAATTATTGAGAGTGAAATTGAACGGCTTGCACAAGTTCACTGGGTTTGTTGACGAAGAGATGCTTCTGCCAAAGAGACCAAAACCAAGTGAACTCTTTCGGGCCAAAACGGCCCGAACCCATGAGTGAAACATCTGTTGTTAGGTTGCAACTGTAACTATTTCCACATGCCGAGAAGAAACGGAGGCTCTGCGCTAATTTTTGGCGGCGAAGAAGAACGCTTCCAAACGATGTCGTTTAAGAAAAACAACGATTTTTTAATCTATTAAAATGACATTTTTAACCCCTCTGTTTAATTTGGTCAAATGAATTTTTCGTAATTAACTTTTTAAAGTTTAAAAATAATTTTTTAAAATATTGTGATAAAAATAATTTATTGTGACAAGTTTTCTTATTTATAGTAAAATCTCAATAAATTAATAATGTGAGATCATACAAAATTTATTAATTTAAAAAATATTAATTAATCGATAAATTAAAAATTTATTAATTTATAAAGTGTATAAACAAGTCAATAAACTTATATTTAATCAACTTAAAATTTATTTTATTTTACCAACTTATTTAATTAAAAATGAATAAATCCACTAAAAATAGATTAAATTAACCCAAAGAATTTAAAATTTTTACAATTTAGAATTCAATCCTAAAACTTCTAGAAATAATATGTGAGATTAGAGAAAAGATCCAACTATATTTTATTTTCTTTTCTCTTTCATATTATTATTTGAGGATTCGTTGTTTCGGTTAACTTAATAATTTCTCTATAATTTAAGAAAACCTTTTTCGTTTTCAAATATAACTAAAAGACTAATATAAAATAAATTGTAATTGATGCCGTCAATGCTGATTTTTTCAAGTAAGCAGTTACTTTTAATTTTTTTTTTTAATGGAATTAATGGACGAAAAAGAGAAGCGGTGGAAGCCGTCGCCGTCATCTTCATCATCACCATCAGCAAATTGGAGCGATCTCCATCTCGAACAATCTCTTAGTTTTAGAGCACCATTTTGCTCTTCACGGCGTACGATTATTAAACTAAGAGCACGCATCATCATCATCATCCACTGCAATTCCTTGGCTCATGTTCCCTTTAAAACCAAAACCAAACGTTAATAATAATGTACATGCAGATGGCTGCCGCTTCTACAGAGTTGATGAAAGAATGTTTTACACTATAAATAACTGTGTTTACAGGGATTTTGGTAAGCGGCGTTGTATCGGATCATCTCACGGTTGGCTCGTGCTCTTAGATTGCGGACCCTTATTTGTTGAATCCATTCTCCGGTACCCGGATTCTGCGGAACTTTTCCGGACGTTGTGGGTCATCACGGCGATGGCTGCAACGTAATTTGAAGTGATCACAAAGATATATAGTGCTGCCGCACCGACGCGTTTCATGACAATCAAGGAAATCAAAGATTGTTTCTTCCATGAGTCCATTCTGTCAGCGAGTCCCTACTTTCAGGATAATGACTATGTAGCTGTAGCCATCTACAATGATAGATCAAAATGGTTCAATATTTCAAGGCCAAGAACATTATTGTTACTGCTATATAGCGATGTTATTTGGGTATCTCAAAATGGTACTAGTTCTGTTTATGCATTATCACTAAGTCCCGGAACAGGACGGTCGATTCGAAGCATGGGATTTCACGAAATTACAGAATGATTATAATGCTCCTCCTGTAAAAATAATGGGTTTGAATTTGAAGCCATCATTTCCAAAGTCATGGGATGTAGATACCAAGCCATGTCATGTGGCTGTAAACTCATACTTGGTAGAATCTAGGCAGTGGAGATATTTTGCTTCTTTTTATTTTGTTTATAGCCTCAAATTCCCTTTTTTATTTACAATAAATCAAAATTTTAAAATATAAAATTTGAATAAAATAATCAAATAAAAAATAACTTAATTTATATAATTAAAAATAAGATTTAATTAAATCATATTTTCCTACTAAGAGTCTCATTTTACTCTAACTATTATTATTTAATTAAGCATAATTGAAATAAAAATAATTGTTAAAGTTAAATTACACATAATTAAAATTAAAATAGCTAAAATTAAAATAATTATAAATTATAAACTTCTAAAAAAAATTAAATACAAAAAAAGAAAAGAAAATTTTTCTAAACTTCTGTCTTCTGTTCCTCCCTTTTAGGACTCTCCGCTTCATTCTCTAATTTTGCCATCTATAATCCCTTCCTCTTTTATAGACAACTAGCAATCTTATTTTTTTCTTTTTTTCTTATTTATTATTTTTTTATTTTTTATAATAATGACATAAAGAAAGAAATAAGGGATTGTCAAAAGTGGCTGCCACCACTTCACTATCCCTTGTCGATTGGCTTTTTTTTTTTTTTAATGCAATCCATTTTTTTTTTGTCTTCTTCATTCTTTATTCTTAAAATATATCTATAATTAAGATAAAATTAACATACTACAATTTAATTGAGCATAAAATTATATTAAGGGGGCATTAAGATAATTTATGAGATATGAGAGCATAAGTTGATACTGTAAGTGAAAAAATTATAATTTTAACATTTATTAAATATATACTTTCTAGTGTTACCCACATCGTGCAACCAATATTAATACAATATACATGGTGAGTTGTCATTCGGCTGATTTAATACTCTGTGAGCATCCAATATTTTCTCTAAACAAATATAAAACATAAATGGTATAACTAGAATTTTAGTTCGTTGGAGGCCATAATGGAAAAACTATTAACTTAATTAATAGGATGGCAATGAAATGAGATATGCCAATCTCAGTCTGTTCTCATATATTCAATTGGTACAAAAAAATTATCTCATTCCTATTCCGTTACAATAGACAAACTGTTAAACTTATAGGCAATCTCATTCTTATTCTGTTACAATAGACAAACTGTTAAACTTGTAGGCAATAACAAACTTCTGTAAAAAATGAGAGGGTCAATCATAAAATTCACATAAATTGAATAAAATTTCAAGGGAAAAAGACATCTACATTTCCAAGGTTTGAAGAAACAATGGCGAAACCCCAAATTTTCAAAAAACGACACTAACATGCCCAAGGTTTGGAGAAATGGTCATGAAGACCCCAAGTTCTCTAAAATGGATACTAAGACTCTTTTTTGACCATAATGTCATTTGACTCTATTAACCAAAAAATTGACTCTAATATTTTAAAATAAATAAAAATATAATATTAAAATAAATTTAATAATATATACATTTGAAAATAATTTCCATATTAAAAGATATTTTAATATTTTGCAATCTATTAGACATATTCTAGTATATTAAATTAAATTTTATTATAAATAAAAAAATAATATTAAAATAAAATGTAATAAAATTTGAATTATTTAACTTTAACAATATTAGTATTTGAGATTCTTTTTTTTATATTGTAAAATGCATTTAACCCGAATACTTATTTAAAATCTCTACAATAAATGCAAGTATATTATTAAAATAAATATAATAATTTTAAATATTTAAATTTATTTGAATATTAAAAATATTTTAATATATCAGTCTACTAGAGAGAGTATTATTTATATTTTATTTTATTTATTAAAAATTTTTAAAGTCAATTTTTTTGTTGTTACATTCAAAAGATATTATGATAAAAAAGAAGTCTTATATTGGTATCCATTTTCTGAAAAAACTTAAGGGTGTACATGATTGTTTTCCCAAATCTTGGGGCATAGATATCCTTTTTTTCAAAATTCAATACAAAATTTTAATTTTTCTCAAAATTTATCTTGGCTTAGGGGGATCGATAGGGCCACCCCAAAAGTGTAAATGGTTCACGATTGAATATTACACGCACACACATTTTGATTAGTCTTAACTGATATTGACATCATAAAGAAATATATGTATATCAAATAAGGTCTAAAAACATATAAATCAATCATCAATCTTATTAGCTCATCATATTAACAATTAAGACCCAAAATAAACTAGAAAAACAATTTCCTATACCATGGATCAACAACTTATTAAACAAAAATCATCAACGTATATAGAGTCCAAAATTCTCCAAATTAAAATTGCTAATTGAGCTACAAACCTCATCCGATAAATGGGGAAGAACCCATAATTGTCTTCATTTACTTTAGAGGAAAACTGAGAAAGAGCAAATCGTGCAGATACTTTTGGAGTTTGATGAATGCCTAAGATGTCAAGCTTGTGATAAATGTTGCCAACATACTAATTCTCAATGAAGTATACTTTATTCCATCACTTTGGCAAGACAATAGTTTCATTAATTCCAACAAAACAAGTATCATCTTCCAGTCCTGCAACCTAATTCCAGCAACCATTATGAGACTGAAAGACTCTCAACTATAAGGCTCTTGGCGGTGCATAAAAACTAAAAGAATGACTATATGCATGCTATAGTTCTACACCAATGGATCTCGGAATTAGTAAGAATTTTATATCCATCTTATGTAAGTAAAAAATCCTCCTACTTTTAGGATCAACCTTCACATACCAATTCACACTTGAAGATTATTCTCTGCAAACTTAAATCACCAAGATTCCATGCCTCAATGTTGAAATCCTCCAATGATGATCACATATTCTTAAACGGTCACATATTCTTAGAACAACAACACGTTTCTTATCATTAAGCAAAGCAATGCAATAAACAAATGAAGGAACACTGGGTATTGCATAATTGTTACTTTTTTTACTATTCTCGTATGATCATAGAATCCAAGATCAAATCTTTTTTTGAAATCAATAAATGAATCTATGAGACTAGGCAAGTTAATAATAGTTTTGGCAAAAGGGTTAAAAAACTTGATGTTAAATTCACCATCAATATACATGATTCTATCCTTTGCACTTTCAACACATTGTTTAAGAAAACATGTTGGATTATCATATTCATGCCCCAATTGTTTTTTCTACTAAGCAAAATCAACCAACAACGAAGAGTTAGAGTTTGATGAAGAAGAAGAGCTCTCACTTAAAATATGATATGGACCGACAATGAAATCATCAAGATATTACTTCTTCTTATATCTTCGATCAACAGAAACAATGACATTTTATTACAAGATTTCTTAATCTAAAAACCATCTTCTTGATGTAAACATTATTATGCAAGATACTTGGCATGGACATTCCAACCTAAGGTTTACTGTAGCTTTAATCATGTCGTCCTTTCATTCATTATTAGCTTGTGCCATTACATTATTCAATCTTTCTTCTTCTTCTTCTTCTATTGTCCTTGAACAATTCTTGATGATTTTCCCTTCATCTTTCTTGAAAACAAGTTTAAAAAAGATTATGAATAAAGATTTATTTAATGAGGGTTTTTGTTATTTCTAACAACAATGAGAGTTATTATATCTGCTCTCTCCCTTCAAATTATGTTATTGTTTTTTTTCAAGAACGGAGGCCTTGCTCTCTAGTTCAGGTTGGTAATGTTATTAGTTTTCATTTTTTTCGAGGAAAAAACTGTACAAATGTGTGTGAGCATATATTATTGATAAGTAACACTATTCATCAAAAAATTTATCCAAAACTTTTCATCCAAAGCAATGTAAAAGATGGCATTGGTGTAAAGTGTGTAAAAAATCACCTTAAAATTTTGAGAAAATTTTATATACATCACATCACATAATCTTCTCATTTTTGCTACAATTTTTGCAATGATTTCTAGACTAAGTTGCACTCTTCTTATCACTCAAATAGACAGTAAGAACAATTCGATGTACTAGTGTCAATTTAATTTAAGATCAGTTATTGAATTGCTCATTCAATAAGAATTCTTCATGTTATATGCTTAATTTGAAGACTCGAATCTTCACTATGTTTATCACGAAATTTTTGAGTCTCAAATGTATACTACATAATTTCACTACCTAAGCATCTTAAAAGTAAATCGGATTCATGATTTAATGTCTATATAATACGATGCACGGAATAATACATGTACAATAGATATGCATGATAAATGAACTACTTTGAAAAAGTCCCATATAAAAATTGTTAATGATGATCTCAATTTCTAAATTAACAATCATTGAATTTTAATTTTCTTTAACATTTTCTTTTAATGTATTTTTATTTTGTCAGTTGATGATAGAGATGAGAATGGGGAGGCGAGAGGATCGACATCCTATTACCCATCCATAATGTTATGTTTAAGTGTGTGTGTGTGTAACTCCTCATGTCCCCGTTATAATAATATAAATATATGAGGGGAGGGAATGAAGATATTGAAGGATACCCAATCCTTCAATAATTGACAACTTTATCTTTCAAACTTAATATAATCATATTATAGTAAAACCATAAAATAATATTTCTAACGCAAAAATATCAAAATAAACTAATGTCAATTAAAACATTGCCGTCAAACTCTGTTGATATCATTGATATTATAGCATAATCCATATGTGATTTGTCCACAATACACGAATATTAAATATAAATGATTGTCGATTTAAATATTTCGTCAAACTAAGTTAATAGCATCAATATTACAACGTAATTAATATGTGATTCGTCCACAAACAAAAAAAAGTGTTGTTTGTCTATATAATAGAACCAATGACAAATTTTATTCATGTCTTTACAGTATTTTTATAAATATTACAATTTTTTTTTGTTTACAAACATATTAATATATTTTAAATGTATTTTATTAAAAATTATGGAAAAATATAATAAAAGTTAAAAGGATTTGGATCATTTCTTTTTAATCTTATTTTTTCTAAGATTAATTTTGTAGGAGATTATAATATTTGTCACTTACATATAAAATTTTCCATTTTAAACCCAAAACACATCGTTTAGTAACTAATAACTATAATCCTAAAACTAATGGGAGTTTAATTTTAACGTTCGACTTCTTTTTTGTCCACTTTCTTTACACGTTATATAGCCTCTTTCATCTCTCACTGCTTCTTCAAAACCAGAAACTTAGGGTGCGATTGGAATTGAGGTGTTGTATTTTAAAAGTTATAGTTGCTGTGGAAAAAAAAAACTGTAACTATAAAACAAAAGTAAATAATATGTAGTAAATATAAAATTTAAACAATAATTTTAACAAAATTATTAAAGATATAATAGATTCTCCATTATACAAGTAAAAAATCATATCAATATAGTTTTTAAGTTACAACAGTTAGTGTTTATCAAACACTTTATTGCTGTAACTTTTAAGTTACAGCTGTCCAACCTCAATCCCGAACGCACTCTTAATTTGATAATGAAAAATTCCACTAATTAAAAAAAATGGCTGGTTAATTTAATTTAATTTTTTTTTTTCAATTTTGGAACTCTCTTGTTTCGCATCTCAGTTCCCTTCTGTTGGAGAATTTATGAACCGTAGGATTTCAACAATGAAAAGAAAACAGAAAAAAGGAGGGGAAAGTAATCCTAGATAACTATAATTCAAATAAATGTTGAGTGTTAGAAAATGCATATTTATAAAGGAGAAAACCGTCATTTTACATTTTAAGTCTTACTAACAACCCTTACTTTTATATATTTAACCTTCTTGTGATTTAATTACATGTGTTTTATTTTAATTAAGTATTTTATGTATTTTAGGGGCATTATAGTCATTTCACAATAAAGGAGAGATCAGACGGCAAAACGGACATCACTTTTGAACTCAGGACGGTCGAAAACCTTAGGAGGAGCATAAAAGGAAAAATGGCACTATTCACATGTACGGTACTATTCACGTGTACGGTACTGTATACGTTACTGTTCACGACACTGTTCATATAGACGGATGATGACGTGGCATTGACCGATGATGTGGCATTGACTGATGAGGTGTCACGATCCTGTTGGACTAAAATTCTTATGTACTGTTGATGGTGACGTGGCAGCATATCAGTGGACGAAAAATCTCGCGTACGGTGCATGCATCACACAGGATTATTTTCATCCAAACCGCGTTACTGTTCATCCGGGTCAAACCGCGTTACTGTTCAAAGTCGGGTCAAACCGTGTTACTGTTCATCCGCGTGGTCAAACCGTGGACTGTTGACTGATGACGTGGCGCAATCCTGAGCGTCCAAACTGTTTTTAATCCGATGGCCATGATTTACTCCATGTATCTATAAAAAGGGGGCCTCCCCCCCCTAATTTGAGATCTCTGAATCCATTTTTGGGATCCATTTTCTGTAATTCCCTCTCCATCTTGTATTTTCTTCGTATTTTAATAAATTCCCATTTTGCCCCTAGTTCAACTATGAGTGGCTAATTTTCTTTCAAGCTTGGGTTGAAGGTGAAGTCTCAACATGTGTCATGGGCTTAATTTGGTAAATTTATTTTCTCTTCCCCTCTAATTTTTGTGGATGTTTTGACTTCTCGTCGACAAATAATAATAGTCTTGTCTAGATACCGCCTTGGTTACACCGGCTCTCTAGTATAAGGTTATTATTATTTGGCACGATAAGCCCTTAGCACCATATTGATTAGAGCGTGGTTCATGAGGTGTGGATTCCCCCCTCATGATTTAATTGGCATTAATACGGATTATTTAGCCCATGATGCATGTTGATACGGATCCGGATACCCAAGTGCGTCATTTCAATAGAATTCTCTTCAATTTCTTCTCGCCATTTCAATACCAATTTTAGAATTTATTCTCGCCATTTTAATTTAAGTTGTAGCATATTTCAAATCATTTCCACCATAATTCCAACCACCCATTTACAAAATTAATTCTATATATAATTAAAATCCACCTCCTCGTGGGATCGACACTCGTCACCATTGATCTACACTACAATAGATTCGTGCGCTTGCGAGTACATTAAAATTTGCACAACAAGTTTTTGGCGCCGTTGCCGGGGAGGTAAGTAATTTTAATTCATAGAATTAATTTTTGTGAATAATTTCTTTTATTTGTTTTCTTGTATTTTTTTTATTATTAAAAAAAAAAGAAAAAGAAAAAAAAAGTGAATCTACATTTAAAGGTTAGTATTTCTTTTCTTTTTCTCTTCTTTAAAATTCTGTAATTTATTTTTCAATTTATTTTTCTTTGTAATTTTTTTTTTGTTTATCTTATTAATTTATTTTTAGTTAATTTATTTCAC
Organism: Citrus x clementina; assembly: GCF_000493195.1. Taxonomy (NCBI): domain Eukaryota; kingdom Viridiplantae; phylum Streptophyta; class Magnoliopsida; order Sapindales; family Rutaceae; genus Citrus; species Citrus x clementina. The sequence goes on from NW_006262201.1 coordinate 385,938, forward strand.
GTATTTGTTTTTGTGTATTTTTATAGAAAGGTTTTAATAGCGCAATAAGGTTAGTATCGTAATTTCTCCCTCTTCTTTATTTTTATTTGTTTTGTTCCCATCTTTATTTTTTGTTTTGTTTGCATCTTTATTTTTATTTTATTTATTTTGCATGCATGGTCGTAGGTCATTATTACCTAATCTTGAACCTATAGACCTTGAATTAGAAAAAACACTTCGCACACACAAACACGTTAAAAATAAAATGGATTTACAAGCACCACAGGAGAGGCCATTTAAGGACTATTTTAGTCCCTTAGCTAATTTGAGCACGTCATGCATAAGATACCCAAATGTAGCTGCTAGGAGTTTTGAATTAAAACCTAGTGTGTTAAATTGTCTCCCTACATTTTATGGCCTAGAAAATGAGGATCCATATAATCATTTGAATGATTTTCATGCCATTTGTCAAACATTCAAATATGAGAATTTTTCAGATGATGATGTTAAACTTAGACTATTCCCATTTTCTTTAAAAGATAGAGCTCGTTCATGGCTTAATACATTGCCTGCTAATAGCATTGCATCATGGGAACAAATGGTTACAAAATTTTTAAATAAATATTTCCCAGTGCATAAAACCAATGCTATTCGCAGGGAAATCTCGGAGTTTACCCAGAAAGATGACGAGCAATTTTTCGAAACATGGGAGCGATTCAATGGGCTACTCTTGAAGTGTCCACATCATGGGTACGAGAAATGGCACCAATGCCAATACTTTTTGGAGGGATTATTGCCGAATGTGCAAGAATGGCTAATGGCAACAAGTGGAGGAGAGCTAATGTTAAAAAGTGCATCAGAGATTTGGGAATTCTTCCAGCGACAAGCAGATAATTCCCAACAACGGAGTCGATCACTCAGGACTACTAGAAGAATTAAAGGAGTGAATGAGGTTCAAATTGGCGAATCAACTTCAGGAATAAAAGAAGTCAAGGAGATGGTTGAAGGTCTTGCTCGACAAATAGCATCGTTATCGACTGCTAAATCAACTGAACCACATGACCTTGACTCATACTCAGATCAAGCCAATGCCATAGGTATAATGAGAAAACCATCAAATTACAACCCATACTCCAACACATATAATCCTGGATGGAGAGATCACCCTAATTTTTCATGGTCTCAAGGATTCCAACAGAATGGACCAGCAGCTCCAGCTCCACCAATGCAACAAATTCCTCAAGTTCCTCAAGCCTCTCAGCCACCATTTAGACCATACAATCAGAACAAGAATTACTCTCAGCCCAGACCATGGGAGGATTCATTCCAGAATCTTAAGAATCTTACTCACTCTACGATTGAGCAACAGAACCGCACCATTGATGGACTACGAAATGAGTTGAGAGCAGGCTTCAACTCACAAGCTCAATCGGTTTCAAGCCTCGAGAAGATGGTGGGACAACTTGCTTCTTCAGTTCAAACCTTGGCAATGACCGTTGAGAAAGGTAAGTTTCCAAGTCAACCAGTGCCTAATCCTAAAGGAGTACATGAAGCAAGTACCAGTTCACCACAACAGCATGGAGAGGTCAAAGCAGTAATGACCTTGCGAAAAGGAAAAGAAGTCGACAACAAGGTGGAGATGCCAGTGACAAAAGAAAATCAAATTGTACCTGTGAATGTTGAGGACTCATCACCGGAGGAAAAAGAAGAAACCAACCCACAAGAATACATTCCGAAAGCTCCATTTCCTCAGAGGTTAGCGAAAGGCAAGAAGGGAAAATCCACAGGTGAGATTCTTGAAATCTTCAAACAGGTAAGTGTTAACATCCCTTTGCTTGATGCTATTAAACAAGTTCCATCTTATGCCAAGTTTCTTAAAGACCTTTGTACTAAAAAGAGAAATATGCATGTTCAAAAGAAGGCATTTTTAACAGAAAACGTTAGTTCTATACTCCAACATAAAATTCCTTTAAAATGCAAAGACCCAGGCTCCCCCACTATCTCATGTAGTATAGGGAACCACACAATTGAGAATGCTTTGTTGGATTTAGGAGCTAGTGTAAATTTATTGCCTTACTCTGTGTTCGTGAAACTTGGACTTGGAGAATTACACCCAACTCCAGTGGTGTTACAACTTGCAGATCGGTCCACAAAAATATCTCGTGGTATTGTGGAGGACGTGCTTATCCAGGTAGACAAATTTTATTTTCCTGTTGACTTCATTGTAATTGACACTCAACCAATACAGGATTCAAGGAAGCACATCCCCATTATTCTAGGCCGACCTTTCTTGGCAACTGCGGATGCTCACATTCAATGCAGGACCGGAAATATGCAGTTGTCCTTCGGCAACATGACTATGGAACTGAACATCTTCAACATTGCCAAACAACCTCACAGTGCAGATGATGGAATTGTTGATGTGGATTTAATAGAAACAATAGTTGATAATACTTTTCTTTCAAACCTTAGTGATGATCCTTTACAGACATGCTTAACTCACTTTGGTTTTGATTTTGATATTGACAGATCAGTTGATGAGGTCAACGCCCTGCTTGACTCAGCACCATCTATGGACACTAATAAATGGAAGTCAAGAGTTGAGCAACTAGCACCATCAGAGAAGCAACTCATTCCATCATCAGAATCACCACCGAAACTCGAGCTCAAACCATTGCCCAACACTTTGGAATATGCGTTTTTGGGAGAAGAAAGTACTCTGCCGGTAATCATCTCATCATCCCTAAATGACGAACAAAAAGGTAAGTTGTTGGATGTTTTAAAAGAGCACAAAGAAGCATTAGGATGGACCATAGCAGATATTAAAGGTATAAACCCAGTAGATTGCATGCATTACATTCACCTTGATGAAAATGCTAAAACTACTAGGGAGATGCAACGTCGGTTAAATCCTAACATGAAAGAAGTTGTTAGAACTGAGGTCCTTAAGCTATTAGATGCAGGTATCATTTACCCCATTTCTGATAGTTCATGGGTCAGTCCTGTGCAAGTTGTCCCCAAAAAGTCAGGAATCACAGTAGTTACGAATGCTGATAATGAATTGATACCCACTAGAGTAACTACAGGATGGCGTGTATGTATTGATTATAGGAAGTTGAATTCTGTCACACGTAAAGACCATTTTCCTTTACCATTTATTGATCAAATGCTTGATAGATTAGCAGGCCATGAATTTTATTGCTTTCTAGATGGTTACTCAGGATATAATCAGATTCCCATAGCACCAAAAGATCAAGAGAAAACTACTTTCACTTGCCCTTTTGGCACATTTGCATATAGGAGAATGCCATTTGGATTATGTAATGCACCTGCTACATTTCAACGATGCATGTTGAGCATTTTTTCTGATATGGTTGAACGATTCCTTGAAGTCTTTATGGATGACTTTTCTGTCTTTGGTGACTCGTTTGATCAATGTTTACATCATCTAACACTAGTTCTGCAGAGATGTATCGAGAAGAACTTGGTCTTAAATTGGGAGAAATGCCATTTTATGGTAAAACAAGGTATTGTTCTCGGTCACATCATTTCGAGCAAAGGTATTGAGGTTGACAAAGCCAAGGTGGATCTCATTTCTAATCTTCCTCCACCCAAAACAGTCAGAGAAGTAAGATCTTTCCTTGGGCATGCTGGTTTCTATAGACGTTTCATTAAAGATTTTAGCAAAGTTTCTAGACCCTTATGCAATTTACTTGCTAAGGATGTACCTTTTATCTTTAATGATTCATGTCTTATGGCGTTTGAAAAATTAAAACAGTTGTTGACATCATCACCCATCATTCAGGCCCCAAACTGGAACTTACCATTTGAGCTACATGTGTGATGCATCTGATTATGCAGTAGGAGCAGTATTAGGAC
>NW_006262201.1:389895-477362 GCF_000493195.1 Citrus x clementina
ACTTGGAATTCAAAGATAAGAAAGGGTCAGAAAATGTGGTGGCGGACCACCTCTCTCATCTCCATTTTGACACAATAATAGAACAATTACCATTAAATGAGTCATTTCCAGATGAACAATTAATGAGTGTGGAAGTATTACCTTGGTATGCTGATATAGTTAATTATCTTGTTACAGGTAAACTTCCAGAGCATTGGACCAAGCAAGACAAGGCTAAATTCTTTGCAGAGATAAAGAATTTCTTTTGGGATGACCCGTATTTGTTCAAGTATTGTGCGGATCAAATTGTTAGACGATGTGTCCCAGAAAGTGAAATTCAGAATATCCTTTCATTCTGCCATGAACAAGCTTGTGGAGGCCATTTCAGTGCTAAGAAGACAGCGACTAAAGTTTTACAATGTGGTTTCTATTGGCCATCTATATTTCGAGACGCTTACACTTTCTGTTCTTCATGTGATAGGTGTCAACGAATGGGGAGCATTACACGAAGGAACATGATGCCACTAAATCCAATTTTAGTGGTTGAGATTTTTGACGTATGGGGTATCGACTTCATGGGACCCTTTCCCCCTTCTTTTGGCCATCAATACATATTGGTTGGTGTTGACTACGTCTCAAAATGGGTAGAAGCAATTCCATGTAGAACCAATGATCACAAGGTGGTGATAGGATTTTTGAAAAACAACATTGTCTCACGCTTTGGATTCCCTCGAGCAATAATCAGTGATGGTGGTGCCCACTTTTGTAACAAAGCATTCAAAGCACTTTTGACAAAGTATTCAATCACACACAAAGTGGCAACCCCGTATCATCCGCAAACCAGTGGCCAAGTTGAGATCTCCAATCGAGAAATAAAGCACATATTAGAAAAAACGGTGAGGCCAGACAGAAAAGATTGGTCATTAAGACTTGATGATGCATTATGGGCATATAGAACGGCTTTCAAGACCCCGATTGGGATGTCACCCTACAGGCTAGTGTATGGAAAAGCTTGCCACCTACCTGTGGAACTCGAGCATCGTGCATATTGGGCCATCAAGAAATTCAATTTTGACATGCAGCAAGCCAGCTCAGAAAGAAGATTACAGCTGGCAGAACTTGAAGAAATTCGCAATGATGCATACGAAAACGCCAAGATTTACAAGCAACGAATGAAAGTCTTCCATGATAAGCAAATTATGAGAAAATCGTTCACTCCAGGTCAGAAAGTGCTTTTATTCAATTCTCGCTTGCACCTATTCCCAGGTAAGTTACGCTCTCGTTGGTCTGGCCCATTTATTGTTCATACTGTTTTTCCACATGGGGCAATTGAAATTAAAGACCCAAAGAATGGTGTCACGTTTAAAGTTAATGGTCAAAGATTAAAGCCATATCTAGAGTACCAACCACATGAAGAAGACACCGAAATAAATTTGAGTGACCCACCAAATTTGAATTGATTTTTTTTTCTCTTCATTGATTTGATTTTTCTTTTTTTCTTTTTATTATTATTCTTTTGCTAATTGAAATTGTTTTTGCATAAGTGTGTTTATTTTACCATTAAGTTTTCTCTTATCATTTTTAATCATGAGTCTCATACTTAGACCGTTCCTCCTGAACATTCTTAAACCACTTCAACGTGTCAAAACTCATCTCAAAAGACAGATTCAATTTTGTAAAACACATCGCATTTGGGCTCTACAACCACCAGAGTTAGTAGCCTATGTTGAGGGTTTAGAACACCAACTCAGAGACATTGAGAGAAGTGTTTACGACATCCAGTTGGAGCTTGAGGTAAATTCAATAAGAGGACGATTTTAATTTTCTTTGTGTGTTTTAATTTGTTTTTCTATTTGTGTGCTTTAGTTTGTTACCCCGGTGAAGTGGCGGATAACGGTACTCCGTGACAATCAAGTCGGTTACTTCAGTTTCCCATAATAACTGATATTCTGAGGCGAAGGTATGGACAGAAACGAGATTCTAGCGAAGCTTCACAAGCGATTCCCTTCACTTCCTCAGAATGCCCTCCTTACGATCTATAAAGCTCGGTCCGAACGCATGCGATTACTCATGAGGAATAACATACCTGCTGACATCCGTTGGTTAATCGAGGCTAAAGTACGATCGGCAGGTGAGTTAACTCCAAAATTTATTGCATACATGCCTGGTTGTGGTAAAGGAAATTATGCAAGAAAACGACGAGCTCGAAGAATTTCTATTGCTTGTCATAAGTGTGCCAGAATGAGTTGCAATAAAAACCCATGTTCTTTAGGAATGGTGTCTGATAACAGGGAAGATAAGATTCAATTCATTAGGGATGGCTTGAATAAGGAGTCATTGGATGATATCCTTTTGTCTCTTGAAACGCATCCCAGTGGATATGTGCAAGGAGCGATTCTCCAGTTATGGCCATTATTCCAGAAAGAGCATGCACGATATAGTCTCGGGAATCTGACTATAAACGACCCTGTTTGCCAGTTTATAAGAGAACTGGATAGGAAGCCTATCCTCGACCCATAGAGGGGGTTCAAGCCGTTTCTGGACGTAAAACCAGAGGAAGATGTGAGCCACAGTCGCAACTACCTGTAAATATCCTTTTACTTTATTGTTATTTTATTTCACTATTGTCTTATTGTTTGCATTATTGTCTTTAATAATTTTATTACTGTTTGCTTTTTCCTTTTTACTGTTTTCTTTTTGACTTGCGAGCACGTGCTTTACGCGTTATTTGACACTGACATATTACCTCATACACAACCATGACCCACTATCACCAAGACTCTTAAATGTGATTTCTTTTTTGTCAAGCACTCACAAATTGTTTTTGAGAAGTATCACAATGTCAGCTACTCCCAATAGACAATTCAAGAACATTTGTGTGCTTTCTGGATTTACCTATGGCAAACATAAAGAGTTCGTTGAGGCAGCCATAGATCTTGGTCGAAGCATAGCAGCGAGAAAATTACACTTGGTGTATGGAGGAGGTAATCGAGGGTTATCAAAAATGGTCTCAGAAGCAGCTTTTATCAGAGGAAGTCAAGTGTTAGGCATCATCCCACGAGTCCTAAAACCATTGGGCAGTTCGTCTGACTCATCAACTGGAGAAGAGTTAGTCGTCTCAGGTATGCAAGAAAGAATAACTGAAATGCTTAATCATGCTGATGCTTTTATTTTCCTTCCAGGAGATCTTGCAACACTAGAGGCACTTATCACGCTAGCATCTTGGGCCCATCTGCACATCCACCAGAAACCCATCGGTTTGTTAAATGTCAATAACTTTTATGATGGCTTTATCGCATTTCTTAACCATGCAATAAAAAACTATTTCATTCCCTCTAATGCGAAAAAACTCTTTATTTGTGCTCACACTGCTAATGAGCTACTTGATATGTTACAAGCTTATCGACCGGAGCCAGACCCCTGGACCTTTGTGTTGGAGCGTCCAAATAATGATGGTAACAGTAGCCGCAGTAAGAAGTACAAATTAGATTTAACTCTCCGCCTGTAAATATTTTCTTCTGTGTTGCACCACCCAGGTGATGTCTTCTAAACTCTACTTCTTTCATTTCAAACATTGAGGACAATGTTTCGTTCTGGTTGGGGGGAGGGAATAGTCGACAATTGTGGAATTTTGGTTAAGTTTTTACTAATTTTTTGTTGTAGAAACTAACTGTTGCTAACTTTTTGTGTTGAAGATGGCTGAATATGGAGTGTAGTTACTCTAGAAACGCATCTTCATTGTTTAAAAAAAAAAATTCAAAAAAAAAAAAAACAATTCAGACATTTTCTTTTTCTTTATTATGTGTTTATGTTTATTTTTCTTCTTTAATTTCTCCTCTATAAATATACATTTTCCAACTTTTGAGTCGAAGATGGCTGAATATGAAGTGTAGTTCCTCTAGAAACGCATCTTCTTTTAAAAAAAAAAAAATCATTTTCGTTTTCTATCATTTTACGTGTAACTTTTCTAATTAGTTTTTATGCATCATTTTCACATTTCTGCATGCATATTTTCCTTTCATGTTTAGAATAGGTTGGGGGGTAGAATGATGTTTAAAAAAAAAAAAATTGTGTGATTTGTTTTAACATTGGATGACATGATTAATTTCAAATTTTAGTATTTGTATTATCTTTGGTCTTAAGTGATGTTACGCTATGTTTGCTACTTTACATGTTGATGTCGGAGACAAATGTGAGTTGCTTGAAGGAATGAACATGTCATAATAAGTACCAAGTGAGTTTTTGAGCCTATTATTTTTCTTGGAGAATAACCCTTTTGCCCACTCTTTATACAGCTTAGCAGTTTATTATTTTATACACGATCTCTAAATTACTTTTGAGTTAACCCTTAAAAAAAAATTGTAAAATAAAAAAAAAAGAGAAAAAAGAAAAAGAAAAAAGAGTGTGTTGCTACATTTGGAGGCCCATCTAACTAGTAGATATGGAAAATTATTTAGAGCCCTAAAAGACGATGGAGAGGCCATCTTTGATCCGTTTGAGCCTTTCAAGCCATCCCTTTTATTTAATATCCATAGTTAACCCTTTTGAGCCTTTAAAAAAAAAAAAAACATTTTCTTTGTCAACTTATCATCTTGACCCACTCCGATTTGGAGTATTACCTGATATCTTATAAGTTCCATCACCTATGTATGTTTGAGAAAATGTAAATAATTATTTTGTTCAGTGAAGTTATGCCAAATAAAAGCAAAAAAAAAAAAACAAAAAAAAAACAAAAACAAAAACAAAAGTTGTTGTTTCAAAAGAATAAAAATAGGTGAAATCCACCTTGCAACTTCAAAAAAAAAAAAAAAAATTCTCTGTATTTTTCTCAAACATACACTTTGTTTTCCTTATTTTCCTTCTTTGTTAGCCATGTCCCTAGCCTACGTTTCGTCCTAATAAAAGTCCTTCTTGATTTTAGGGAACTATAGTTTGAAGTAGAAGCTAGTTATATGGGCTAAAAAGATGTAGTGATGCATAATTAAAAAAAAAAAAAGATAAATAAAGTGGGTTGACTAACATTTTATTTGACTTGAGATCGTATTATTTCTAAGCTGAGGGCATATTTATTTCATCTTGGTGAGAGCATGTGATATCACTTCTTTATTATTTTCTCTCTCAATTACCATTCATTGGAGTGACTATTTTTATTGGGATTAATTTATTTGTGAGAGTGTCACTACTTCCAGTGAGATTTTGGGGTTTGACATGTCATTCTTGAGAGTAGCTAAAACAAAGTCTACTGGGCTAATTCATGTGGATGGTTGATGTGGGTGTGATGTTGCTTTAGACTGGAGATAATGCTTATACTTTTATTTGATTGCTATCATTAATCTGATGGAATAAATACGAGTGTTTCTATTAAAACAAAAAAAAAATTATTTTGAATTTGAATTTTGTTTTCGCTTTATTTGCTAGGGACTAGCAATAAGCTGGTTGGGGGGTGTGTTGAGTGTTAGAAAATGCATATTTATAAAGGAGAAAACCGTCATTTTACATTTTAAGTCTTACTAACAACCCTTACTTTTATATATTTAACCTTCTTGTGATTTAATTACATGTGTTTTATTTTAATTAAGTATTTTATGTATTTTAGGGGCATTATAGTCATTTCACAATAAAGAAGAGATCAGACGGCAAAACGGACATCACTTTTGAACTCAGGACGGTCGAAAACCTTAGGAGGAGCATAAAAGGAAAAATGGCACTATTCACATGTACGGTACTATTCACGTGTACGGTACTGTGTACGGTACTGTATACGTTACTGTTCACGACACTGTTCACATAGACGGATGATGACGTGGCATTGACCGATGATGTGGCATTGACTGATGAGGTGTCACGATCCTGTTGGACTAAAATTCTTATGTACTGTTGATGGTGACGTGGCAGCATATCAGTGGACGAAAAATCTCGCGTACGGTGCATGCATCACACAGGATTATTTTCATCCAAACCGCGTTACTGTTCATCCGGGTCAAACCGCGTTACTGTTCAAAGTCGGGTCAAACCGTGTTACTGTTCATCCGCGTGGTCAAACCGTGGACTGTTGACTGATGACGTGGCGCAATCCTGAGCGTCCAAACTGTTTTTAATCCGATGGCCATGATTTACTCCATGTATCTATAAAAAGGGGGCCTCCCCCCCCTAATTTGAGATCTCTGAATCCATTTTTGGGATCCATTTTCTGTAATTCCCTCTCCATCTTGTATTTTCTTCGTATTTTAATAAATTCCTATTTTGCCCCTAGTTCAACTATGAGTGGCTAATTTTCTTTCAAGCTTGGGTTGAAGGTGAAGTCTCAACATGTGTCATGGGCTTAATTTGGTAAATTTATTTTCTCTTCCCCTCTAATTTTTGTGGATGTTTTGACTTCTCGTCGACAAATAATAATAGTCTTGTCTAGATACCGCCTTGGTTACACCGGCTCTCTAGTATAAGGTTATTATTATTTGGCACGATAAGCCCTTAGCACCATATTGATTAGAGCGTGGTTCATGAGGTGTGGATTCCCCCCTCATGATTTAATTGGCATTAATACGGATTATTTAGCCCATGATGCATGTTGATACGGATCCGGATACCCAAGTGCGTCATTTCAATAGAATTCTCTTCAATTTCTTCTCGCCATTTCAATACCAATTTTAGAATTTATTCTTGCCATTTTAATTTAAGTTGTAGCATATTTCAAATCATTTCCACCATAATTCCAACCACCCATTTACAAAATTAATTCTATATATAATTAAAATCCACCTCCTCGTGGGATCGACACTCGTCACCGTTGATCTACACTACAATAGATTCGTGCGCTTGCGAGTACATTAAAATTTGCACAACAATAAACAAGAGCAAACTTCTATTTATATTGAACTTATATGTATAACCATATTCCAATGAGAATTTTATATTTTCAAAATTGATTTAATTTTGATATTTCTTTCAAAATTGTTTTAATTGTGATCATTGTACTGAAATCAAATACAAAATAAGAAAAGAGTGGTTTAAATAATAATGGCACGGGAGTGTTTACATGTGTGAAGAAGAAATAGGAGATTAAGATGGTAGACAAGGAAAAGAGAAGAGATGACATAATTTAGGGTTAACATCTAATAGTTGCTAATTATTCTATTTTAGTTATTCATTAAATTGATATATGGCGTTTAGGAAGAAAAAATTAAAAGTAAATTAAATCTTACCCCTAGATACACTTAAATGGCAAGTGTCGTAATCTCCCATTAATCTTGGGAAAAATTAGATTAGAAATAGAAGTAAAAACAATGAAAATGGAGAGGAGATAAAGATTTCACCTGGTTCCCATCATTTCTTCGAATAAAAAATAAATATTAGATTGTAATTATCCCCTGATTGAATAAAAAATTAGATATCAAATTATACCCATCTACTCCCCAAATGAAAATAATCCCCAAAGATCCCATCCCCTTAGTAATTTTTGACATCCCTAATTGGTGGTTTGCCCCATGATACATGTATCCTTGACAAAAATAAATAAATAGATGACATGCTAGTCATGTCGTCAGGCTATATTACATAAGTTTGTTGGTGAAAAGCACATGCACGAATTAAATCGGTTAGCTCAAAACAACATACTCAAATATGTAATTGAAAAACATAACATGATTTTCTCCATAGACTTTATTATTTCAAAATTTACATTGCAATAATAATTTGGGTTCTATTAATTTGAATTAGTTTTACGGTAGAAACACTGACGATGACTGCATAGTCATAAAAATAAATATTACATATATATTTATTATTATGATTTAATGGTTAACATACTTATTCAACTAAAAGTACTGGTCCAATTTAATTACAGCTTAATATTTTATAAGAAATCTTTAAATTACATTTAATATATCTTACATTCACATACATAAACAGTATATAGTGTAAAGCCTACTGTTAACTTTACATTTGCCTATTTTATATAACTTACATTCAAGTTACAAGTTTTACTTTTACACTTGAGGCACAAAATTTTAAGTTTTCAATCATTGCTTAAGGGTGCGTTTGGAATTGAGGTTGGGCAGCTGTAGCTTAAAAGTTACAGTACTAAAGTGTTTGGTAAACACTAACTGTTGTAGCTTTTAAGCTATGTTGATATGATTTTTCACTTGTATAATATAAAATTTATTATATCTTTAATATTTTTATCAAAATTATTATTTAAAATTTATATATATTATATATTATTAACTTTTATTTCATAATTACAACTTTTTTTTCACAGCAACTGTAACTTAAAATCTACAGTACTTCAATCCCAAACGCACCCTAAGTGGTAAAGACCTAAAAGGGTAACATTGTCCAAAACCTTTGTTTACAGTTTCCTCCAATGGTAGGCATTTATATTGGTCATAATTTTGATGTTTTGTGAAGAAAGAATAATAAACTCCAAAATGTAACACAGACTTCAATACAAGCCCCCGTTTTATTCAATTTTAAAAAACAATTATAATTACCCTATAGCCCCGAAGTGGGTCCCTCTAAATGGACAAATAAGAAATAACATAACACAAACCCTTAATAAAAACCTTTTAAAAAAAATTAACAAATAATAATAATATTATTATTATTGTTATAACTTGGCAATTTTCCCCAACTCGCTATCTTTATATGCACACAAATCTCTAACCCAAATTCAAACCCAAAATTGTCTCTTGCCTCTCTCTTTCTCTTTCTCTTTCTCTTTCCTTTTTCTCTTCTGGGTCTCTTCTGTTTTCTGTTGTCTAATTACAAATTCAATTCAATTAATTCAAACAGATAATGAAAAGCAAAACACGTTAAAAAAGAAGCCCTTTTTTCCCCCCAAATCGGAAAACGGACGAAAACCCTAACTGAGGCTTCTATCGTCAAAGCTTCTTTTTCTGTTCCAATTTAACTCTTTTTGTTCAATACTCGAAACCCATTTGCTAGAATTTGAAGATAATTGTTGAGAAATTAGTTAATTTTGCTTGCTATGGAAGCGATACCGCACCCTATACCTAGAACTGTAGAGGAGGTTTTCAGCGATTTTAAGGGCAGACGGGCTGGCTTGATTAAGGCTTTAACAGCTGGTAATGGCTTAATATTTTCTTCTCTTTTTATTTGAACTAAATTAATGGGTTTGTTCTATTTGAGCTTATGATTATTTTTTTCTTGTTAATTTTAATTTTAATTTTCTGGGTTGTTGCAGATGTTGAGAAGTTCTACCAGCAGTGCGATCCTGGTGGGTTTTTCTTTTCCATACCTATTTTTTGTTTATTTAATTGTAATTGGACTTTTTTTTCCTTCTTTTTTTTTCTATATTTTTGTATTATATTGACTGAATGACTAGGTATTTAATAATCAGTACGTGTTATTTATAGCTCTGTTTCATGTATAAGAGAGGCAAATTATGTTATAGAAACCAACTCGTTTATTCATTTATTTTTTTCAGTTGGAAGAATTTTAATGGAGACAATGTCTGTGATATGAATTAACTAAGTTCATGCTTGTCTTGAGTGTTTTGAGATTGTACAAAGTCCATGATTTGTCTTTAATTAAAGATGAAATGCTTGTTTTAAGGTAGTTTTGCTTGTCATAGCACTCGGAGGCTTACATTTTTTTTTTTTGATCACTTACACGGTTAGTTTCTGTTTTATTCATAAATTTCTGTGCTTCCTCACTTGCGTCGTCATTAACTCCTTCCATGATGTTTTCTTCTGTAAACGCACTTATGTTTGCCTTTCACTAGTTTGAAGGACATTTTTCATTGAAAGATCCAAATGAATTGAAATTGCTGCTATAATGTATTTGCTTTGCTGCTGAAGCAGGTCTGTGTAAATAAACTAGAAAAGTCTTAAAGTGTTGTTGTACCCATATACTTCAGTCCAGCTGGCTTCCTAGCTGCAGAAAATCTCAAGCTTTTTCATTCTTGACTGTCAGGTTCTTGTGTTTATTATATTGGTTGGAAGCAGATGGTTAGTTCAGTGTGAATTCTTGGCATTTGGTTATGTGGAAGTTCTGGACATTTGTTGATGATTTATTTGTTTGCATGATCGATTTTCAAAATAATTCATTTGGCTGCATAATTGTTGAAAAATCCAAAATTCTAGTGGTATTTATTTATTTATTTTTGGATTGATGCAGCTATGTTTGTTGGAAGTGTGTTGTTATCTTCTGTTGAGTCCTTGGCATTAATGTTTTATGTAGTCATCCATATTTTTTTCTTGAGTTATGTGGTATCTGTTATCATATTAATTTTGATTGTCTTTTTCTCAAGTCATTTTGTATAAATTTTATTGTTTCTTTTAGTAGGCATCGATATTTTCACTTTAGCCTTCCTACTTTCATATATCTGCTGGAGTGGAAAGATTGAAAGATTAGTTTGGTTCACTTTTACAATGAGCCACATGTTATTACAACACTGCATCATTTCAACCAAATAGGGAAACTGCGACACAAGAAGAATGCCCATTGGAAAATAGGGATCGTGCAGCTGCCTGATAGCAGAAAATTCCTGAATTCTTGGTGATAGTGATTATTTATGTTGGACTCCTGCTCTTATGTCTGTGGATCCGCCCAGTATTTTCAGTTTGATCCTTCAATCTAATTTCCTTATGGTTGTATGTTTATTGACTTATATTCTGTCATGGTATTATGGTTTGATATCCTTTTCTTATCAGGCGAGTTGGCTAACATGAAGTTCACTTTACTATTTTCGTCAATGTTTATTGGAGTGCAAAGCTTCACCATATAGTGTGGTTTGTGACTGTTGTGTTGTCTAATGTGTTGCCTTATCTTCTTATTGACTTGTTTGTAAAAAATTAGAACTCTAATTCTAATTGTCATTATGTTTGGCTGCTATACTCTATGTCCATGGTCAAATGTCGTCCCTTTTTTGTTTGTTTTTATGGTTTATGTCCAAATGTTGCTAGAGCAGTTGATGTCAATAAAAGAGTATCTTCCTGGACTAACAGTCTCCTTCTGCATTCTTAATGTTTTATGAAACCAAGTACTTTTTTGTGCTTTTAGTTATTGGTATGATAAAATGAGATCTGATTATATGAACAATTCAAGGCAGATTGCACATTTTTATTTAAAATACTAGTATTGTGCATACAGAAAAAGAGAACTTGAGCCTATTTGGGCTTCCTAATGAGACATGGGAAGTTAATCTGCCTGTTGAGGAAGTGCCTCCCGAGCTCCCTGAGCCAGTGTTAGGTATAAACTTTGCTAGAGATGGAATGCAGGAGAAGGACTGGTTATCACTGGTTGCAGTGCACAGTGATTCATGGTTGCTTGCTGTAGCTTTTTATTTTGGTGCACGCTTTGGATTTGGCAAAAATGAAAGGTATTTTCTCTTTCATGCCCATTTACCTGCATTTGCTGTAATCTCCAGAGCCTTAGCATTAGTATCTGCTTTTTGGTATCAAATTGTTAGTTCTTAGTCCTGTCTCATAGTTCTGCCACTGCTTTTCAACATTACAAGATGATAAAGGGGATATGCATAGATATATCATTAAATTTTATGGTTGAGATTGTTTCAATTGAAAGATCAAGGCAGTAAGTCCAGGGGAGAGTAACAATATATGTTTGATTATTTCACTTATTTTTGTAAGAATATACGTTTGATCATTCCACATATTTATCTTTTATAATGCTAATTGGTGATGATTTGTCTTCTCTCATATTTGTATTTATAACTATTTATTGGTAACTTGATCTACCAATATTAAGTTTAACAAGTCCAATAATGTTGTCTTGACAATAATTTATGATTGGTTATTCTGTGGTCAACAATTTAAGGTCAAGGCTTTTGTTTTATACATTCTGGACCATTTTTTGCTGCTAGAGCTCGTCTGTCGTCTTGTAAAATTCGGTTTGAACCACCTTGGTTACTATGTTTCATTCATCTCATTCATGCTACAAAGTCATATGATCAACTGTATGACATATGATGTTTGACAGCCTATGCATTCAAGTTGTCATTAACGAAAGGAAGTTTATGGTCTCCGACAAAGTCTTGACTCATTCAGCCGGTTGACACTGCTCAATGGAATGTTAATAATCTAATTGGGTATCATAGATTTCTTGAACAAAAGACATAGTAGGAGTAACTGAACAATATACTATGGAACTATTGTTGAAGTTATACATGATATGGAAAACCTGCGATGCTATGCTTGACCAGGAAGTTTAATAAAGTCAAGATGAATGTCTGGTTCTAATTTTTCTTGGAATTGGATCTTGCAGGAAGAAACTTTTCCAGATGATAAATGATCTCCCGACCATCTTTGAAGTTGTAACAGGAAATGCTAAGCAACCAAAGGACCCTTATTTGTTGAATCCATTCTCCGGTTCCCGGATTCTGCGGAACTTTTCCGGACGTTGTGGGTCGTCATGGCGGTGGCTACAACGTAATTTGAAGTTGATCACGAAGATATAAATGGCTGTAGCACCGACGCGTTTCACGACAATCAAGGAAATCAAAGATTGTTTCTTCCATAAGTCCATTCTGTCGGGGAGTCCCTACTTTCAGGATAATGACAATGTAGCTGTAGCCATCTACAATGATAGATCAAAGTGGTTCAATATTTCAAGGCCAAGAACATTATTGTTACTGGTATGGCGATGTTATTTGAGTATCTCAAAATGGTGCTAGTACTGTTTATGCATTATCACTAAGTCCCGGTACAGGATGGTCCATTCGAAGCATGGGATTTCAAGAAATTACAGAATGATTATAATGCTCCTCCTGTAAAAATAATGGGTTTGAATTTGAAGCCATCATTTCCAAACTCATGGGATGTAGATACCAAGCCATGTCATGTGGCTGTAAACTCATACTTGGTAGAATCTAAGTCGTAGGATATTTTGTTTCTTTTTATTTTGTTTATAGCCTCAAATTCCCTTATTTGTTTACGATGAATCAAATTTTTGAAATATAAAATTTAGATAAAATAATTAAATAAAAAATAATTTAATTTATATAATAAAAAATAAAATTTAATTAAATCATATTTTCGTTTTTTTTTTCTAGGAAAAAAAGTGTACAAATGTATGTGAGCATATATTATTGATAAGTAACACTATCCATCAAAAAATTTATCCAAAACTTTTCATCCAAAGCATTGTAAAAGACGGCATTGGTGTAGAGTGTGTAAAAAATCAACTTAAAACTTTGAGAAAAATTTTTATATACATCACATCACATAATCTTCTCATTTTTGCTACAATTTTTGCAATGATTTTTGGAATAAGTGCACTGTTCTTATCACCCAAATATACAGTAAGAACACTTCAATGTATTAGTTTCAATTTAATTTAAGCTCAGTTATTGAATTGCTCATTCAATAAGAATTCTTCATGTTATATGCTTAATTTGAAGACTCGAATCTTCACTATCTTTATCACAAAATTTTTTAGTCTCACATGCATACTACATA
Source organism: Citrus x clementina (assembly GCF_000493195.1). NCBI lineage: Eukaryota > Viridiplantae > Streptophyta > Magnoliopsida > Sapindales > Rutaceae > Citrus > Citrus x clementina. Next base: position 403,311 of record NW_006262201.1, read on the forward strand.
ATTTCACTACCTAAGTATCTTAAAAGTAAATCGGATTCATGATTTAATTCATGATTTAATATCTATATAATATGATGCATGATAAATGAACTACTTTTTCAAAGTCCCATATAAAAATTGTTAATGGTGATCTCAATTTCTAAATTAGCAATCATTGAATTTTAATTTTCTCTTACATTTTCTTTTAATGTATTTTTATTTTGTCAGTTGATGGTAGGGATGAGAATGGGGAGGCGAGTGATCGACATCCTAGTATCCATCCACAATGTTCTGCTTAAGTATGTGTACTTCCTCATATCCCCGTTATAAAAATGTAAATATATGAGGGGAGGGAATAACATTTCCGTCAAACTCAATTAATATCATTGATATTATAGCATAATCCATAAGTGATTTGTCCACAACACACGAATATTAAAATAAACGACTGCGAATTAAAATATTTCGTCAAATTAAGTTAATAGTATCAATATTACAACGTAATTAATATGTGATTCGTCCACTACAAAAAAAAAAGTGGTATTTGTCTATATAACAGAAGCAATGACAAATTTTATTCTTGTCTTTACATTATTTTTATAAATATTACGATTTTTTTTGTTTACAAACATATTAATACATTTTAAATGTATTTTATTGAAGTTATGGAAAAATATAATAAAAGTTAAAAGGATTTGGATCCTCTCTTTTTAATCTTATTTTTTCTAAGATTAATTTTGTAGGAGATTATAATATTTGTCAATTACGTAGAAAATTTTCCATTTTAAACGCCAAATCACATCGTTTAGTAACTAATAACTATAATCCTAAAACTAATGGGAGTTTAATTTTAACGTTCGACTTCTTTTTTTCCCCCATTTTCTTTACACGTTTTGTAGCCTCTTTCATCTCTCACTGCTTCTTCAAAACCAGAAACTTAATTTGGTAATGAAGAATTCCACCAATTAAAAAAAAAAAGGCAGGTTAATTTTATTTTCTTTTTTTAAAATTTGGAGCTCTCTCGTTTCTCATCACAGTTCTCTTCTGTTGGAGAATTTATGAACCGTAGGATTTCAACAAATGAAAGAAAACAGAAAAAATGGAGGAGAAAGTAATCAAAGATAACTATAATTGAAATAAACAAGAGCAAACTTCTATTTATATTGAACTTATATATATATATATATATATATAACCATATTCCAATGAGAATTTTATATTTTGAAAATTGATTTAATTTTGATATTTCTTTCAAAATTGTTTAATTGTGATCATTGTACTAAAATCAAATGCAAAATAAGAAAAGAGTGGTTTAAATAATAATGGCACGGGAGTGTCTGCATGTGTGAAGAAGAAACAGGAGATAAGATGATGGGTAAGGAAAAGAGAAGAGATGACATACTTTAGGGTTAACATCTGATAGTTGCTAATTATTCTATTTTAGTTATTCATTAAATCGATATGGCGTTTAAGAAGAAAAAATTAAAAGTAAATTAAATCTTACCCCTAGGTACACTTAAATGGCAAGTGTCATAATCTCCCATGAACCTTGGGAAAAATTAGATTAGAAATAAAAGTAAAAAACAATCAAAATGGAGAGGAGATAAAGATTTCACCTATTCCCATCATTTCTTCGAATGAAAAAATAAAGGGTTATTATCATTTTACTACTTCAAAAATTAAAAAATATCAAATAACCACAAGAAATTTGTCCCCTATCATTTTTCTACTATATCTTTACAAAAATATTATTTTACTACTTTTCCGTTATAACCGTTAGTTGACCAGTTAGTTGACTAACAAAATATTAATTTTACCCTTCATGATTAAAAAAAATACTTGAAGCTTATTTACAAAATCAACTCTTCCACATTTATTCGATCATCCAAGTTTCATTTCCAACATTAGGATATAAAAATAGAATCATTAATAAGAAAAATTTGTAATCTATTTATAAAAATGGATACAAAATACCAACATAATTCTTTTTACTAGAATTATAATATATGGATTATAAATTTATCTTATTAATGATTCCATTTTTATATTAATGTTGGAAATAAAACTTGGATGATCAAATTAATGTGGAAGAGGTGATTTTGTAAAAAAGCTTCAAGTTTATTTTTTTTAATAATGAAGGGTAAAATTAGTATTTTGTTAGTCAACTAATTGGTCAACTAATGGAAAAGTAGTAAAATGATATTTTGTAAACATATAGTAGGAAAATGATAGGGAATAATACTTCTTATAATCATTTGATATTTTTTAAATTTTTAAGTAGTGAAATGATAATAGCCCAAAAATAAATATTAAATTATCATTATCCCCTTATTGAATAAAAAAAATTAGATATCAAATTATACCCATCTACTCCCCAAATGGCAATAATCCTCCAAAGACCCCATCCCCTTACTAATTTTTCACATCCCTAATTCGTGGTTTGCCACATGATATATGTATCCTTGATAAAAATAAATAAATAGATGACATGCCAGTCATGTCGTCCGGCTGTATTAGGTAAGTTTGTTGGTGGCAAGCACATGCACGAATTAAATGGTTAGCTCAAAACAGTATACTCAAGTATGTAATTGAAACACATAACATGATTTTCTTCATAGACTTCATTATTTCAAAATTTACCTTGCCATAATATTTTGGGTTCCATTAATTTGAATGACTGCGTGATTATAAAAATAAATATTATCTTTATATATATTATTATGATTTAATGATTAACATATGTATTCAACTAAAAGTGTTGGTCCAAATTTAACTACGGCCTAATATTTTATATATCCTACATTCAAGTTACAAGTTTTCCTTCTACACTCGGGGGCTGAAAATTTTAAGTTTTCGATCATTGCTTAAATGGTAAAAACCTAAAAGGGTAACACTGTCCAAAATCTTTGTTTACAGTTTCCTCCAATGGTAGGCATTTATATTGGTCATAATTTTGATGTTTTGTGAAGAAAGAATAATAAGCTCCAAAATGTAACACAGACTTCAATACAAGCCCCCTTTGTATTCAATTTAAAAAAACAATTATAATTACCCTATAGCCCCGAAGTGGGTCCCTTTAAATGGACAAATAAGAAATAACATAACATAAACCCTTAATAAAAACCTTTTAAAAAAAATTAACAAATAATAATATTATTATTATTATTGTTATAACTTTGGCAATTTTCCCCAACTCGCTATCTTTATATGCACACAAATCTCTAACCCAAATTCAAACCCAAAATTGTCTCTTGCCTCTCTCTTTCTCTTTCTCTTTCTCTTTCCTTTTTCTCTTCTGGGTCTCTTCTGTTTTCTGTTGTCTAATTACAAATTCAATTCAATTAATTCAAACAGATAATGAAAAGCAAAACACGTTAAAAAAGAAGCCCTTTTTTCCCCCCAAATCGGAAAACGGACGAAAACCCTAACTGAGGCTTCTATCGTCAAAGCTTCTTTTTCTGTTCCAATTTAACTCTTTTTGTTCAATACTCGAAACCCATTTGCTAGAATTTGAAGATAATTGTTGAGAAATTAGTTAATTTTGCTTGCTATGGAAGCGATACCGCACCCTATACCTAGAACTGTAGAGGAGGTTTTCAGCGATTTTAAGGGCAGACGGGCTGGCTTGATTAAGGCTTTAACAGCTGGTAATGGCTTAATATTTTCTTCTCTTTTTATTTGAACTAAATTAATGGGTTTGTTCTATTTGAGCTTATGATTATTTTTTCTTGTTAATTTTAATTTTAATTTTCTGGGTTGTTGCAGATGTTGAGAAGTTCTACCAGCAGTGCGATCCTGGTGGGTTTTTCTTTTCCATACCTAGTTTTTGTTTATTTAATTGTAATTGGACTTTGTTTTTTCCTTCTTTTTTTTCTATATTTTTGTATTATATTGACTGAATGACTCGGTATTTAATAATCAGTACGTGTTATTTATAGCTCTGTTTCATGTATAAGAGAGGCAAATTATGTTATAGAAACCAACTCGTTTATTTATTTATTTTTTTTCAGTTGGAAGAATTTTAATGGAGACAATGTCTGTGATATGAATTAACTAAGTTCATGCTTGTCTTGAGTGTTTTGAGATTGTACAAAGTCCATGATTTGTCTTTAATTAAAGATGAAATGCTTGTTTTAAGGTAGTTTTGCTTGTCGTAGCACTCGGAGGCTTACATTTTTTTTTTTTGGTTCACTTACACGGTTAGTTTCTGTGTTATTCATAAATTTCTGTGCTTCCTCACTTGCATCGTCATTAACTCCTTCCATGATGTTTTCTTCTGTAAACGCATTTATGTTTGCCTTTCACTAGTTTGAAGGACATTTTTCATTGAAAGATCCAAATGAATTGAAATTGCTGCTATAATGTATTTGCTTTGCTGCTGTAGCAGGTCTGTGTAAATAAACTAGAAAAGTCTTAAAGTGTTGTTGTACCTATATACTTCAGTCCAGCTGGCTTCCTAGCTGCAGAAAATCTCAAGCTTTTTCATTCTTGACTGTCAGGTTCTTGTGTTTATTATATTGGTTGGAAGCAGATGGTTAGTTCAGTATGAATTCTTGGCATTTGGTTATGTGGAAGTTCTGGACATTTGTTGATTTGTTTGTTTGCATGATTGATTTTCAAAATAATTCATTTGGCTGCATAATTGTTGAAAAATCCAAAATTCTAGTGGTATTTATTTATTTATTTTTGGATTGATGCAGCTATGTTTGTTGGAAGTGTGTTGTAATCTTCTGTTGAGTCCTTGGCATTTATGTTTTATGTAGTCATCCATATGCTTTTTCTTGAGTTATGTGGTATCTGTTATCATATTAATTTTGATTGTCTTTTTCTCAAGTCATTTTGTATACATTTTATTGTTTCTTTTAGTAGGCATCGATATTTTCACTTTAGCCTTCCTACTTTCATATATCAGCTGGAGTGGAAAGATTGAAAGATTAGTTTGGTTCACTTTTACAATGAGCCACATGTTATTACAACACTGCATCATTGCAACCAAATAGGGAAACTGCGACACAAGAAGAATGCCCATTGGAAAATAGGGATCGTGCAGCTGCCTGCAGAAAATTCCTGAATTCTTGGTGATAGTGATTATTTATGTTGGACTCCTGCTCTTATGTCTGTGGATCCGCCTAGTATTTTCAGTTTGATCCTTCAATCTAATTTCCTTATGGTTGTATGTTTATTGACTTATATTCTGTCATGGTATTATGATTTGATATCCTTTTCTTATCAGGCGAGTTGGCTAACATGAAGTTCACTTTACTATTTTCGTCAATGTTTATTGGAGTGCAAAGCTTCACCATATAGTGTGGTTTGTGACTGTTGTGTTGTCTAATGTGTTGCCTTATCTTCTTTTTGGCTTGTTTGTAAAAAATTAGAACTCTAATTCTAATTGTCATTATGTTTGGCTGCTATACTCTATGTCCATAGTCAAATGTCATCCCTTTTTGGTTTGTTTTTATGGTTTATGTCCAAATGTTGCTAGAGCAGTTGATGTCAATAAAAGAGTATCTTCCTGGACTAACAGTCTCCTTCTGCATTCTTAATGTTTTATGAAACCAAGTACTTTTTTGTGCTTTTAGTTATTGGTATGATAAAATGAGATCTGATTATATGAACAATTCAAGGCAGATTGCACATTTTTATTTAAAATACTAGTATTGTGCATACAGAAAAAGAGAACTTGTGCCTATACGGGCTTCCTAATGAGACATGGGAAGTTAATCTGCCTGTTGAGGAGGTGCCTCCCGAGCTCCCTGAGCCAGCATTAGGTATAAACTTTGCTAGAGATGGAATGCAGGAGAAGGACTGGTTATCACTGGTTGCAGTGCACAGTGATTCATGGTTGCTTGCTGTAGCTTTTTATTTTGGTGCACGCTTTGGATTTGGCAAAAATGAAAGGTATTTTCTCTTTCTTGCCCATTTACTTGCATTTGCTATAATCTCCAGAGCTTTAGCATTAGTATCTGCATTTTTGGTATCATATTGTTAGTTCTTAGTCCTGTCTCATAGTTCTGCCACTGCTTTTCAACATTACAAGATGATAAAGGGGATATGCATAGATATTTCATTAAATTTTATGGTTGAGATTGTTTCAATTGAAAGTTCAAGGTAGTAAGTCCAGGGGAGAGTAAAAATATATGTTTGATTATTTCACTTATTTTTGTAAGAATATACGTTTGATCATTCCACATATTTATCTTTTATAATGCTAATTGGTGATGATTTGTCTTCTCTCATATTTGTATTTATAACTATTTATTGGTAACTTGATCTACCAATATTAAGTTTAACAAGTCTAATAACGTTGTCTTGACATTAATTTATGATTGGTTATTCTGTGGTCAACAATTTAAGGCCCCTCCAGGTTTTTGTTTTATACACTCTGGCTTGTAAAATTCGGTCAGAACCACCTTGGTTACTATGTTTCATTCATCTCATTCATGTTACAAAGTCATATGATCAACTGTATGACATATGATGTTTGACAACCTATGCGTTCAAGTTGTCATTAACGAAAGGAAGTTTATGGTCTCCGACAAAGTCTGACTCATTCAGCCGGTTGACACTGCTCAATGGAATGTTAATAATCTAATCGGGTATCATAGATTTCTTGAACAAAAGACAAAAATAGGAGTAACTGAACAATATACTACGGAACTATTGTTGAAGTTATACATGATATGGAAAACCTGCGATGCTATGCTTGACCAGGAAGTTTAATAAAGTCAAGATGAATGTCTGGTTCTAATTTTTCTTGGAATTGGATCTTGCAGGAAGAAACTTTTCCAGATGATAAATGATCTCCCAACCATCTTTGAAGTTGTAACTGGAAATGCTAAGCAACCAAAGGACCTATCTGCTAATCACAATAGCAGCAAAAGCAAATCGAGTGGAAAGGTTTGAGGAAATTGAAATTGGAACTTAATGGTTTTCAGTTACTATTGTTTTTATCAAATTCTTTTCTCTCACGGTTTGGATGTTGCCTTCGAGCAGTCTCGTCCAGCTGAATCACAAACCAAAGCAGTGAAGATGTCTCCACCACCGAAGGACGATGATGATAGCGGTGATGAAGAAGAGGAAGATGATGAACAGGGTGCCACCTGTGGAGCATGCGGGGATAACTATGGCACTGACGAATTCTGGATCTGCTGCGATATCTGTGAGAAATGGTTCCACGGCAAATGTGTAAAGATTACACCTGCGAAGGCCGAGCACATCAAGCAGTACAAGTGCCCCAGCTGCAGTAGCAAGAGGGCTAGAGTTTAAGATCAGTTATGAAGTTGGGAATTGAACAACGATTGAACAAAGCAAGACAAGATTAGAACTTTTTTCGTTACAGTTTGAGAGTAAAACAGAGTCAGATACCTGTTTTAGTCAATGAATTTGCAACTCCTGTTTAATTTTCTCTGGAATTTGTGTTTTGAAATAGCTGCTGGCATTTAGAAATGCAAATGTTGGAGCAAGTTTTCTGGTGGTTTGATCTAAAGTTCTTGTTGTGAATGTGTAAGCATCATTGACAAAAGGCTCTTCCTATTCTATGACTGTGTCCTTTGTTAAAGGAAAAGATTGGAACATTCCTCATTGTAGCATCAAACATGCAAGGAAATTGAAGCATAACTTGGCTTGAGCATGAAGTCATCATAACATGCTCCCAAATTTTGGTGCAAAATTATTGTCCGCCAATTGCTACCAATTGGATGAAAAAGTTCCAATTTCAAGAAGCAATCAAATATTGTTTTAAATAAGTGGATGCAAGTACAAACTAATAATGGTGAGGTGGTCTTCTGATTGTCCACAATCTATTGCTAAATTTATGTTAAAAAGTGGAAAAGTGATTTGATAATATTTCACCAACTGTAAGCATCCAAATGTGGGGATTTTGGTAAAAGAATGTTCCAACTATTTACGTAAGCAAACACACTATAACTATAACTATAACTATATATATATATTCTAATGGAGGGTCTTGTCTTAAATGAATCACTGAAGAGTAACATGTTTACATTTTGACTTTCAATGATTTCATTATGGACACACTCAATGATCATCACCAAAAAATTTTTTTAAAAAAAGTTAAGATTTAACAAAACACACATGCAATTGGAGAGCTTTAGAAACAATTAAGACATTTTAACTCAACGCATTAATCATGATAATCATTAGTTCATGTGGAAAAGAAATTTTTGATCGCAATTATGAAATGAAGACATAATTAACTCACGCAACTTTATATTCCATTTTAATTGAGCAAAAATATCGATATTAATTAATTAATTCAACTCGTTAGGTCCCTTCTTTTTTTTTTGTAAATGGAGGAGCTTAAGGTTAAAAAGCCTCCCTCATATCTAAAATCTACAAAGAAACAATGAAATAAAAGACTTGTGGGATCAAGTAGGCTTTTCAATTCGTTCAAGGCCATGGGGACCTACTCTTTAAAGTTTCTATTTGTTGCAATTGCATTATTAGGCTTTGATGCTGCCGCTTGGATAAGCTTCTTGTGGTATTAATCAAAATAGAAAATGCATTGTCATGCTATAAAATCCAACAGTAGAATTCCACCAAAATCAAACATGTTTTGTTTGTCTGCAAAAATTCTATCAGAAAAAGCACAAGAAACCAAACACAACCAAGAAACTGCATTGGCCCTGTCTTTATAAATCTGCTTAAAGCCATAAATGGTTTAGGGCTTAGCAAAAGGTATTGGGTTTTTTTTTTATTATTAGTAGTATTGTCGTGCAAGCTCAAGTGATGATTAATATTCAATTGACAAAAACCTAAAGAAACCAAAAGTTGCATGTGATTAAGCATTTGGCTGTAGATGGGTTAAAGCATGTTGTGAGTAGAAAATTTAATGTCATTAATCTCCAACTGATAAACAATTTAATGCTTGACTAACCAATCACGTGCTAAAGAGGAAAAGAGATCTGATTTGGGAATATCTTAAAGGATTAGTTTAATTGGGAAATTATTAAAATTAAGAAGAGTTGTGAAGAAAAAAAAACCATGATAGAGATTAGAGAGAGGTCTCATTGTGGCCTTGGCACATGCTTTGGTTGTTAAATAGAAAATTGATCGATCGATCACCAAAACTTGACCAACACCCATTTTTGTCTACGTTTTGATTGTGATTGATAAGCCATTTTCAATTGCTAACGTATGGATACTGCTTCAACATGGAATCTAAATCTTGATCTTGATGGTGGAGAGAAAATTGTGATTTGTTTTCTAAAAATGAAAAACAAAATTAAGATACATATGACTCATATGTAAATAATTACATGAAACGTGAAATTAATAATATCAAACGTTATACATATAGATCGTAAAAATGATAAATGATAACACAAAACATCATAATAGTAATGATGTACGTTGTCAAAATTAGTAATACATTAACTATATTAATTATTTGGATTAAAATGGTAAAACTCTATATTGGTGTTAATGTAAAGTCCAGAATTTCACTCTTTTTCTCTCTTTTCTATTTTTTTTCCTTTTTAAAATAGAGATCACATTGTTGTGCGCTGCATCCTCTAAAAGTTTTTTCTTTCTTTCTTTCTTTTTTATTTTTTTGTCACATTATTCATCAAAAGAAAAGAAAAAAAACCTCATCAATTTCTTCTTCAGAAAGTACTTTCTAGTTTCTATGCAACTCTTCACCTTATCTTGTCATGAATTCACAAGCTTGATTCATTCAATAAGTTCAACCATATTGGTTGAAGAGATGGCGAATATGCATTTACTGAAAAAGCAAGGAACACCTAATGACTTTGTGCCTTTAACTTTAATAGAAGGACACTCAAATGCAAAATGAACATATAAACAGAAAATTGCAACCAATTAATCAATAGCTATGAAAAGATCAAACTACTGAATTGAATTGTTCTATTCTCTTGTACAAATGTCTCTATTTTATATCATTCAAAATAATATTATTATAGTGCATATGTATTTTACAAAGTGAATAGTAGACATTCCAACTTAAAAACTTTTTCAAAATTTATATAGCTTCTTGACACTTGAATCACATAGATAAACAATGATACAGAATTAGTGTAATAACATAGTATAATATTAATATTGATGGATGTAAATAGAAACATTTTACAATTCTTTTTAAGTGGATCTTTTATATATAGTTATATACCATTCACCACATTACCAATACAATATATATATATATATATATATTAGCAAAAATAGTAGTATCAATATCTTTCCAAAAACATATTCTTAAAAGAAGTTTATTTTTTTTCCTTTATAATGTTTTCTTTTTCTTTCTTGCAATAAATATTTCCATAAATCATTAAAAAAATATTGTGTAACAAAACAGACAAAAGACAAGAAGAGACCAAGAACTGTTTCAAGTGTAAAAAGGCAAAAACTGTAAAATAAAAAATAAATAAAAAATAAAAAAAATGAAAGACAAAAAACACAACACAAATATCAAAAGAAGTAGAAATCCCGGGGTCCCCGGGGCTTCCTCCACAGTCCAAAGTTCTCTTTCACACACACACTCACTCACATTCCAAAGATTCAACTTTCAACAATTTTGATTTGAGGCGCCAACTAAGAAATAGGAGTAAAAAATAAAAAATAAAAAATAGAAATAAAGAAGTAAAAACCCTAGTGACAGTGAGTGAAGAAGAAGAAAAGGAAAAATCAACAAAAAATATTATTTATATTGTCAGGTACTGGTCCATTTCATACTCACACTGTCAAAATCCATTATTTCCTATCCACTCTCTCTTTCACTAATCATTTATTACCATTTTCGTTCAAAGTTTCAATTTTTTTTCCTTTTTGTTGTTGGGTTTGTATGATTTGTAAATTTTGTGTACGTGGGGTTTGAAGCTTTGATGAGTGAAATGGGAATGTGGGTATTGTTTTAAACTTGTAAAGTTTTGTTTTGGGGTTTGTGGGTTTTTTTTTTTTTTTTTAATTCTTGGTTTGACCAAGGGAAATGGCTGAAATGAGAGGGAGGTTGCAGTTGAAGAAAGAGCTGACACAAATTAGGAAAGCAGCCCGTTTGCGTGATCCGGGGACCACATCTTCATGGAAGTCACCATTGAGTTCATCCAGATCTCTAGCAGCAGCAGTGGCAGCAGCTTCTGCTTCTGGCTCTGCTTGGAAGATCAATAACAATAACAAGCAATTGGTTGATGAAGACAACAATGTGAGTATTAATAATGGGAATGTGAATGGGAAAGAGAAGAGGGTGTTTTTGTGTAATTGGAAGAATCAGAAATCTTCGAGTGAGACTAGTGCAGTTGCAAGAAATGATGATGATGATATTGATGTCGATGATGATGAGGATGAAGGATCTTCCTCGGTTATTGAAAGTGTTGATGATAGCTTGAGTGATGCAAGAAATGGTGGTGATTCAAAGAGTGATACTTATTTGGGTGAGAATCGGGCATCGTCGATTTTCAGGTGTAGAGATGCAAATCTTGTGTCTGTGGCAACTCCAGCAATGAAAAGAGCAATGGCTGCCAAGAGAAAAAGTAAGAGACATAAAACCCTTTCCGATTCTTTAACTAGATATCAACAAAAACAAATTATTCTTGCTAGGAATTCAGCGGCATTAGGTTTAGGCAGGGATGAGTCTGTTGAGCAATCCGATGATACTGAAGATTATTGTAATTCGGAGGATTTTCGTAAATATTCTGGGGCTTCCCCATTGCTATTAAAACTTAAGCATAAGAACTGGTCACATTCGTCTTCTAAGTTGTTGAAAGGTGGTAGAAAAGAAGATTCGTCTTATAGTTACAGCACACCTGCATTGTCTACTAGTTCTTATAATAGGTATGTTAATCGTAATCCTAGTACAATTGGATCTTGGGATGCCACAACAGCATCCTTGAATGATAATGATGATGCTATGGATGATCATTTGGATCTCCCTGGTCGTCAAGGATGTGGGATTCCGTGCTATTGGTCAAAAAGGACACCAAAACATAGAGGGGTATGTGGGAGTTGTTGCTCTCCTTCCCTTTCAGATACTCTAAGGAGGAAAGGAAGTAGTATTTTGTGTGGGAGCCAGACGATGTATCATGGAAGGAGACGCTCGTCATCTGTTTCTAACAAGAGGAGAATGGCTTCAAGAAGTGCCCAAGGTGTTCTCCCATTACTCGCCAATAATGGTGATGGGAGAGCAGGGTCATCTATCGGAACTGGCCGTAGTGATGATGAACTTTCTACAAACTTTGGGGAGCTCGATTTGGAGGCATTAAGCAGATTAGATGGCAGGAGGTGGTCATCAAGCTGTAGGAGTCAAGATGGGTTAGAGATTGTAGCTTTAAATGGAGAGGAAGAGGAAGGTGTACTGGAGAATATAAGGAGTTTGAGCCAGAAATACAAGCCGATCTTCTTTGATGAATTGATTGGACAGAATATTGTGGTTCAATCACTTGTGAATACCATTTCAAGGGGAAGAATTGCTCCTGTTTATCTTTTCCAAGGTCCTCGAGGGACAGGGAAAACGTCAACGGCTAAGATCTTTTCTGCTGCTCTGAATTGTGTGGCTACTGACCAAACCAAGCCCTGTGGGTACTGCAGAGAATGTAACGACTTCATCTCTGGAAAAAGTAGGAATTTTATGGAAGTTGATGGCACCAATAAAAAAGGAATGGACAGAGTTAGATACATTTTGAAACACTTATCTGCTGGTCTTCCATCAGCCTCTCCACGATTCAAGGTTTTTGTTATTGATGAGTGTCACCTGTTGCCCTCGAAGACGTGGCTGGCGTTTCTCAAGTTTCTTGAAGAACCACCACAGAGAGTTGTGTTCATATTCATAACAACAGATATTGACAATGTGCCCCGTAGCATACAATCACGGTGTCAAAAATATCTATTCAACAAAATTAAAGATGGTGACATTGTAGCGAGGTTGAGGAAAATTTCTGCTGAGGAGAATCTGAATGTTGAGCCGGATGCATTAGATTTAATTGCTCTGAACGCTGATGGTTCTCTTCGAGATGCTGAAACTATGTTAGACCAGCTCAGTTTGCTTGGAAAAAGAATCACTTCATCTCTTGTAAATGAACTTGTGAGTTTTATCGACAATGCTTTGTTGGCATGGTTTGATTCGGATTTAGTTATTAACACTACCATAATTTCATGAATGGGAATATGATCAATTAACAAAAAAACTATTTTGTAAAGAAAAGCTAAACCATCTCAAGTGCATGTGAGTTTCATATTTTTCTGATCCTTTAGTTGTACATATAATTAGTTCAACTTACATATGCAATTTGCTGACTTCTCTGCAGGTGGGGGTTGTTTCTGAAGAGAAATTACTGGAACTTTTAGAATTAGCGATGTCATCAGACACTGCAGAAACGGTGAAAAGAGCCAGGGAGTTGATGGATTCTGGGGTTGATCCAATGGTTTTGATGTCTCAACTGGCTAGCCTCATCATGGATATCATTGCTGGAACCTACACCATTGGTGGAAGGAGTTGTGAGTATTATCCATTTCACTTTTTCATGGTTGTTTCTTCGGAAGCAGAAGCTCCAAAGAGATAGAAAATTTGTTCTCTAATTAGATCAATCTGCTATGTTTGAAATCCCTGTTAACTCAATTTTGGTAAGTTAATATTGGGAATACCAGACCGCCTAGATATACTAAATCATAAATTGGTAATACCTAGCTTTTCAAACAAATGCGTCAGAGAAACATTTTTCTCTTTATTTTTATTTTACTGAAATCTCCGTGGACTCAAGTACACAATTTGTGTATAATGTCTTTGAGGCGACTAGATGTCCCATTTATTCTCATAAGGAAAAATATTGGTATGTATCTATTATCATTGATTTGTCTCATCATATTTTTTATAAGGTAAGTTTTAATCTGCAGCAATTTTCCAAAAAGGTTAATTCTTTTAGTTACTTGTCGTGTATTTGCAGCCAACTTAAACCCATTATGGAAAGTTGGTTAACATTGTATCCAGAACCTTGGTTTGCTGATTGTGATTGGTTACATTGTATCCATTTTATCCACCTTTTATTGTTGTTCCAACTTTCATTTATTTATCTTAGCTTCAATTGAAATGCAGCCAAAAAGAAAAGGAGAAACATTTTGAGTTTGAAACCCATTGTAAAATTTATTCTCTGCTGTCAGTTAGAAATATTACAATTGAAATTACTGATATGCATTGTTGTTGTCATTCTCTAGTAACTGAAGCAGAATTGGAGAGATTAAAGCATGCATTGAAGCTCCTTTCAGAGGCTGAGAAACAGCTAAGGCTTTCAAGTGAACGCTGCACGTGGTTCACTGCAACCTTGTTGCAACTTGGTTCAATGCATTCACCAGATCTCACTCAGTCAGGTAGCAGTAGAAGGCAGAGCTCTAGGACTACCGAGGAAGATCCATCAAGTACTTCAAGAGAAGCTGTTGTTTACAAGCGGATGTCAGGTCCTCAATATATGCCTCAAAATGCAGTATCCCCTGCTTCCTTGCGTGAACCAGTTAATGGAAATTCCAGGCATCTTGGAGAAGTATTATCACGAATTGATGGTCATAATTCTTATTCCAAGCCCTCACATAGCCGGTTGAAAGATGCGGGTGCCTTGGCTGTCTCACAGAATGGCAATATTGTTGGAAATACGATTATTACATGCAGAAATTCAGAAAAGCTAGGTGAGATCTGGGCACAGTGTATTGAAAGGTGTCATTCGAAGACATTGAAGCAGCTACTGCAGGTCCATGGAAAGCTTTTGTCTATCTCTGAGGTTGAAAGTAAGTCCAATAAGTTTTACTGGGAAATTGAATTACACAATGTAAAAGAATATATACACAGACATAATATGTATATTCTTAATCGTTATTACTGTTATTTGATTCTCAATCCTATTAACTGAACACACACGCACACTACCAAGGCCTAGCTCCACTGGTTAGTGGACGGCCTTCTTAAAGGTTCGAGACTCATGTAGTGTGCGTGCGTATTTGATTAATAATTTTTTTTTTAAATCTTATTTAATTTAAAAAATATTCAAGTAGTCAAGAAGTGCTTCCAGGAAATTTTGGGTGAAAATAATCCTTTGGGCTATGATTGCTAATTTTTTTGTAAATTTAAGCATCTTAATTTTTGAAGTTCTATAAAAATGAAAGTGGGTAAAGTGTCATATTAAGTGTAAATTGCGAAACTAATAAGGATTTTGATTTGTTAAGTACCTTGAGAAATGGTATATACTGCTGTAACAATATTGTTTTTCTCTGTCTGTGGCTCCCTATTTTTGGCCTCTACTAATATGGATTTTGATTTATTAAGTTCCTTGAGTGGAGGTGTATAGTTCCTTGTCTGTCTCCATCTCTGGCTCCCTATTATTGGCCTTTTTGGTCCACATGCTGTTGATTCAAATTTCCTTAAAGATGTTTGCAAGTGTTTAAATTTCTATATTTTCTCCTTGCAGGAGTTTTAATTGCCTACGTTGCATTTGGAGATGGAGATATTAAGTCAAGAGCAGAAAGGTTTTTGAGCAGTATTACCAATTCAATTGAAACTGTATTGAGACGCAATGTAGAGGTTAGAATAATCCTGTTGCCGGATGGTGAGGCTTCTATTCACCATGGAATTTCTAATGAGTTACCTAAAGGTCTCAAAAAGACAGAAACCACTGCCGCAATTGAGAGGGAAGGAAAGGCACTTTGCTCAAATGCAAACGATAATTATTCTGATTCAGACTCACAGCAGATTCCTGTTAATGTAGCGAGGAAAGTATCCAGAGGAAGTTTTAATGAGTTGGAAGGTAAGTTTAAAGGAGAGGATGATCATTCAAATTGTTCTCCCCTTTTTGCTGACGGCAATTCGGAAATTAGTAGTACAAAAGGGAGGAGGCAGGAGATTCCAATGCAGCGAATAGAATCCATAATCCGCGAACAGAGGTTAGAAACTGCATGGTTACAGGCTACAGAGAAAGGAGCCCCTGGATCACTGGGTCATTTGAGACCTGAGAAGAATCAAGTGTTGCCCCAGGAGGATATCTATCGACAAAATCATATGGAGTCCCTTCTTTCATCAGGATTGTCTTCTCAGCAATGGGAAGATGAATTAAATCAGGAACTCAAAATTTTGAAGCTCAATGAAGATAGAGTGCTCAAGAAGGATGAGAATGGCAAAAAGGGTGAAAATTACCCGATATTGCCAAGCTTATTGCATGATAGCAGTTTTATGGGGAATTTCAGCAAAGAGAACCAGTAAGTCTTTTACTGACATCTATTGTAATTATATATTATTTTTTCTGTGATACTTTGCACTCCTTGGGTCCCAATCGAGAATAGATTTCCAAAAACTAAAGCCTAGAAATTGATAGAACAATTAGGTTGCTTGAAATTTGGTGTACTATATCCAGCTTGTTGCTAGGTATAGGGTTGATCTTACAAGATCCAGCTAAAAGTCCAATACCCAATTCCAGAAGTTTAGAGAAAAGTGGCTTAATCCAATACTGAAGAATTCAAGATTGTTGAGTTTACCTTTTTCTTGAAGTACTAGATTCTCACTTAGATTGTATACCTCTCATGCTAAATGCTGGTGTTTCTTTAGGGGATATGAATCAGGGTCACAAGCTGGAGGTTGCAGTGGGCTATTCTGTTGGAATAACACCAAACCTCATAAGAAGGGAAAGGTATTTTATCAGTATTAATATGTTTCTTCCTTCATTCTAGCATTTTGCATAAAGTCATCAGGTTCTATTTCTGTGTGTGAACAGGTCAAAGGAACCCCTGTTCGATCACGAAAAGGCGGGCATTTTTCATTATTTGTCGATTGCACAAAGGCAAAAAAAAGTGAAAGCAGACTTAGAAGATAAATGGGGAGCTTAAATTTAAGTAGTTGGGAATTCATCCTTTTGTTTTCTTTGCAAATTTTTTTGTGTATTTATTTTCCAGTTAAACCATTCTTCAAGAATGCGAGCTGAGCTCAAAGAGAATGATGTAAAATGAAAAGGATATGTTGGACTTTGCCATTTGTTTAGCTGCAGCTAATTTTTATGCCATGAATTATATATAATGAGAAACAGTCTAAGATGAAAGCAATTCAGCTTTTGCACTGCCTTGCTTGCTGGTGTAGTAAAATTAGTTTTTGCGAGTTGCTCATGGTGCCATTTCAACCCATTCATTTACGGATCCGCTGATATACATCAGATAATGCATGTTACAGATCTCAACACAACATTTGAAACTTCTTACACTAAACTTGAAACATCTAATAGAAAAATAGAAATCAAACTTGAATTGTAAACCAAAATTTGAAATGTTTAATAGAAAACTTGAACGGTATTTGTGTACCGAATCCCATTTATTCACCATTTATTCAAGGTGTACCGTGGAGTATGGACCCCAGTGTTTAGTTAAAATTTCGGAAGCAAAAGTTCAAAAATACAACACAACAGATAAAAACTTCTATTAAGAAGACTCTGAGCTCAAATTCAATATCCTCTCTGCAATTAACAAATCATCAGGGGTTGTAACCTGGAATTCAGAATACACAACACATCAATTTGCAGTTCATATAACTTCAAGGTCACCTTTTTCATGCATAGGATGAATTTTTTGAGGAAACTACTGTATTTCAGGCTAAAAAATGTTGATTCTGTTATATGAAAATGCTAAATGTCAATCAGTAAGGGGTAACAGGTGAGATTTCCACCCATTACCTTGATGTTGGTGTAAGATCCTTCGGTGATGTATACAGGATGTTTGAGATGCTCCACTATAGATACATCATCAGTAACTTCAAGACCTTCCCTGTAGACAATTACAGTTTGCTAAGAACATTTTTTCTGTATAGAGGTGTGAACACAATGAATTAAAATGGAACAACCGGTAAATTGTTTTTATCTGGAAATCATAGACATCAGTATCAGCATGATGGGTTCACAGTAAAAGATTTATAGATGAGGAGCTTAAAAGCAAATGCAGTACCTATTGACAAGCTCAAAACCCTTTTTAAGCAAGTCAGGCTTAATCACCTATAACAAAAAATTTATGGAAGTTACAAAATAATATATCCAATATGTCAAATTGTTAGAACAGAAATATCATGCAGTCTCTTGCAACAGCAAACCTGAGGGGTCTGCATTTCCCAAAGAGTTTTGCGGTCCAGGGTTCTAACCACAAAAGATTCGCTATTTGCCTGCATGCATATATTAGGGAATAAGTTCCCAAATCTATAAAACCATTTGCTTCCCCAAACTATATTCTCCAATGCACATCCGGAGTATAAGAAGCAGAAAGCAATGAATTTTAACTGGAATAAGAAAGTGAAGTAAAAAGACGTATCAAATCCCAAATGGTACAAGTGCAAAGGCTAATGTGCACCTCTTTAATTGTAGCTTTGGCAGGAACACCAAGTACAGCTGCTCCGACCCGCAAAGCATCCATAAGGACCTAATAGTGGTAAAATAATGAGGCACATAGCCAATATTTTTCTGGAACTCCTAGAAAATATGGGAATGTTTACTAGACCTGTTTACTAAACCAAACCACCAGCCCATACCTTTTGCACATCTTTAGATAATACCAAAGGTCTAGCAGAATCATGGATGCACACGAGCTCAGAGTTAAAATCAACTTCCTGGATGCAAAAGCAGCATATAACAATACAAATGAAAGCTAATGTTAAATTATCAGCCACTAAGAGCAAATCAAAAAACTGGATGAGAAAAAAAGAACTGGATATCAGGACACCATAATTTTTGACTAATTTGTTACGAAACATTTGACTCAATAAACAATTGATATAATATCTTATTGTGACTTTATTGGTGGGTCGTCAAGTTTAATTTTTTGAAAAAAAAGAGAAAGAAAAAAGAAAGAAGCTAATAATCCACTTATGCGTACCACCAATCCTTGAGATAAATCATTTGGTTATATTCTAACAATTCATGGCATGAAGAATTAATAACAGATAAAATATAAACCCAGAAAGAAGAAGAATAAAGCAGTGTTGCTGCCAAATTTCAAGCAAAATCCAGTTTTCTTTAAGTTAAATTTTATGAGTAGAGAAATTTATTTGCTAGCAGTAACCATTGAATAGTTTTCAGTAAGTTTTTACAGGCACTAGAGGAAAATTGAATCAACATAAGATGTTGAAAAAGCAAGAACATAGATAGAGAAACTAAATTTCCTCTTAATTATCTATGCACCTGAAGTCCGCTGTAAACAGAATCTTGCCTCTCCTTCCCCGGAAGTGAGAATTTAAGGTCTACATTGATCTTCTCTTTGGTTTCTGAAAGAAAAATCAAGAAATTAGTTTACATATTTCTGGTAGCACTCATGCCCAACATTAAAAGGTGACCAAACTGGTATACTCATTAATAGGAGAAAGCATACTATGCAAGCACACGAAGAGAGAGAGAGAGAGAGGGAGAGAGAGAGGACAGAAACCTTCAAAGATGTCACTGTAAGATGGATCACAAACTACCACAATTTCCTTCACTTCAACCATGCGTGAGAAAGTGTAGAAACTGAAGAAAAAATGCATTTTATTATTTTCAGAAGAAAAAACGAGGATCAGTCATAAGCAATGGAAACAACGACTATTACAACTTTAAACACATAACTGTTATTTTGCCTGAGGGCCAGACCTCAGTAACTGAATCCCACCCAGGGTACCTTTAACCCAAGGTACTATTCTAAAATAAACTGAGAATCACATTAACAACACTATGGAAATACTATAATGTTTGTTACTGGATCAAGAAGAAAACTCCATATTCCCAGAAAGACCAACTCTCACATTCTATTTGATTTTTCATGCCGAATGTAACTGAACATAGGTTACAGTTTAAACACGGAAGTCCCTCTTAAACCATACATCAATACTTTGATAGAAAAAATTAATATCTAACACAGGTTGTTGGAATACTACAATATTGTTGATGCAAGATATTGGCATTTACCTATACAATGCAATGGGTTGACCCAAAAGTGGTAGATACTGCTTTGGCATGTTCGCCTATTGGGACAAACATAAAATAACCATCATCTGAAAGAAGAAAATTAAGAACAATAGGAATTGAAGAACGTAATAAACTTATACATACAATATGGATAATACCATAGCATTGTATGCATATCCAAACAATACAAATAACAGCTCATATGAAAATGAGCCTCTGGATAAAAACAACAAGATACTTACACCCATTCGTTTGCCCCTCCCTCCAGCCAAAAGAATAACTGATACACTCTTATCTTTAACAACGACAGAACCCTGAGATACAAGAACATAACATGATTAACTGCTAAAAATGGACGTGAAGCAACTCAAAGGAAATAAATCCCACTTACATTATCAACTTTAGCAGAACATCTAATCCTGGATGTTGCAAGCCTGGCCCTCCTTGTCAAGCCAAAGAACTGATTTTTATGCCCTGAAAAGCACCAAATTGAATAGAAATCACATCAAAATAACAAGCAAAGGATATGCTCCATTGCCCATCAAAAGTTACCAGTTCTGGAGAAAGTTTGGTGGTTGTCCGGGAACAGTGAGAGAGAAGAAGTTGAAGAAGACAGAGCAAGGTTCAGCTGAAGCAGGCCCATGAGTCTAATTTGTCAGCTTCACCTTTCTCAGTCAGTCAAATACCGAAATTGAAATATGGAAATGAAGAAGTGAAATGCTGCTGAGAGATTAAAGCAGAGAATGTAGTGTGTGTTTGTTGACTCTGTGCAGACGGAGACAAATCAAAACGATCATAATTCTTGTGCTGTTAAGTTTTTTTTTCAATTTCTTTATTTCTTTATTTATTATCTTTTTAAGACAGCCATCTTTGAAATAAACAAAGTTTCATTCACACAGCTACCGCTCAAATTCAGAGTGTGATAAATAAATGAACCAATGGTAAATTTAGATAAATTAAAATTTGATGATAAAAAATAATTGAAATTTTATTTTTTTTATATACTTTTGATATTTAACCATATTGAATTTAGTTTTCTTACAAAAATATCATCTAGGTCCATGAGAAATTGGGATAGTTGCTAAAATGTTTGAGCTTTTTCATTGGGGGAAAAAGAAAAAAGAAAGAAAGAAAGAACAAGTTCAGATACCTTGAAAAAAAATTAGAGCAACAAATACCTTTTAGCATAAAAAACTAATGAAATAAGAGATTCGGGTCCAGCTACGGTATAGTGGTGGTACGGTATTACTATTACATCCAGTCGTTGGATCCATTTAGATGGATGGATCTATTAGAATCCAACTGCTGGATGCACACCATAGTTTTCTCCGAGAGATTCATAACTGATTCAATAAGGTCCACCTAATTTTGAATTTTTTTTTAAAAATTGAATATTAATGTTGAAAACGCGGCGTTCGCTAAAAGGGTACTATATTTGCAACTCCCGGACACTCCCACACTCGATACAATCCCACTGCCCACCATAACCCGTTGACGTAAAAACCCTAATTCGCCCCTAACGCATTCTCATTCGCCTCCCTCCTCCTCGCCCTCCACTCACTGTCACACTTCGCCGCTGGCTGCTGTCCTTATCGCCGTCCTGTCGTCGCCAACAGTTGCAAAACCCCAAGGTTAGCTTCTTATATGCAACTTTTTCCATTTTTCAATTTTCATTTCGCTCCAATTTCTCTATACATGCTTCCATATAATAAAGTCACAACATTTCTCAGCTTTAGATCACGAAAGAGGCTCAAAGTCCCCAAGTTTGAGTAGACATAGGCTTATAATTAGGTTTATTGCTTCTGAAAATATAAAAATTCAATCTTTTTCACAAGTCACCTTATCTGTCTGATGTAAGTACGCTTAGGATTTACGGTGCTGTGGCTTTTTAACTCATAGCTGTTGTGAAATTGGTCGCTTGCTGTTAAGTACAGCTGTTCTGTAAGCATGTGGAGTTGGAAATTTGTGCTTAAGCATGATTTCTCATATCTTGAATGTGTGAATTATCATTTTTGAGTTGTTGTATTTATTCTAAATGTTCGGTTTGAGGATTATTGTCCATTTCTCTCTAGTTTAGTCATTTTCCCATTAGAAGTTTATCTACTCATGGGAATGCATGCAGGGTTAAAGATGAAGAGGATGATAGCTCTTGGATTTGAAGGTTCGGCTAACAAGATTGGTGTTGGGGTTGTTACGTTAGATGGAAGTATTCTATCAAATCCACGCCACACATATTTCACGCCACCTGGGCAGGGATTTCTTCCACGAGAAACTGCTCAACACCATCTAGAACACGTTCTTCCACTTGTCAAATCTGCTTTGAAAACTGCTGGAATAACCCCAGATGAAATTGATTGCCTTTGTTACACCAGGGGTCCGGGCATGGGAGCGCCACTGCAAGTTGCTGCTGTTGTTGTCCGGGTTCTATCTCAGCTGTGGAAGAAGCCAATTGTTGCTGTTAATCACTGCGTGGCACATATTGAGATGGGGAGGATTGTGACTGGAGCGGAGGATCCTGTTGTGTTGTATGTCAGCGGTGGAAATACCCAGGTGATTGCTTATAGTGAAGGAAGGTATCGGATCTTTGGGGAGACTATCGATATTGCTGTGGGTAACTGCTTGGATCGGTTTGCAAGGGTTTTAACACTGTCCAATGATCCAAGCCCTGGATACAACATTGAGCAGGTATGTGAAGATTGGTTTATTCAACATTTTTCTTCTTTTCAGAAGGATTAAATCCATTTAGATTTTATATGTAATTGTAAAACATTTAGGTAAGGAATGATTTAGACCAGTTGAATTTTTAAGTCTATATCTGGGCCCTACCTGTGAAGTGGTTTAAGCATGTGTCTCGCAATTCGAGAATTGTGTTTCTATTACCTGCTTATCTTCTGATCTTCATTCATCATTTCCTGAATCATCATCATGGAAATATATACATGCATTAGGTTATTTATCAAAAATCTTTGGGTACTGGCTTGTGTTTAATTCTTCGGTTGGTAGATTGAGTGATGGGACAGAAGGTCTTCTATTTTGAATTGCCTAATATGATTTTCTTCTTTCCCAGCTGGCAAAGAAAGGGGAAAAGTTTCTTGATCTTCCTTATGTTGTAAAAGGGATGGATGTCTCTTTTAGCGGGATATTGAGCTATATTGAAGCAACTGCTGCGGAGAAGCTCAACAATAATGAGTGCACTCCTGCAGATTTGTGCTATTCCCTGCAGGTTAGTTGCATTTTTTATCCTTTAATCCGTTGGAACAGCATGAGCCATAGCTTTAAAGACTGCAATTATATCTAGCCATTCTTCATGGTCGTTATATGAATCTAATTGGAAATTTACATTTCGCTTGATGATGTGTTACAGGAAACTCTTTTTGCGATGCTTGTGGAGATCACGGAACGGGCAATGGCACATTGTGACAAAAAGGATGTTCTTATTGTAGGCGGTGTGGGTTGTAACGAGCGCTTGCAAGAGATGATGAGAACAATGTGCTCCGAGCGGGGTGGAAGGCTGTTTGCAACGGATGACCGATATTGTGTTGACAACGGAGCAATGATTGCGTACACCGGTCTGCTTGCTTTTGCTCATGGTTCATCAACTCCGTTAGAGGAATCAACCTTTACCCAGCGATTCAGGACGGATGAAGTGCATGCAGTCTGGAGAGAAAAAGAAGATTCAGCTTGCAAGAATGGTAGTCATTAAGGAAGCTAGCTGATTCAGATGGTAGATTTAGAGGTAGGATCATTCTGGCAGTGCCAGCAGTAATTTAGTATTAAGCTTGCGAATGAATTTTGATTAAAGATGTTGTAAATTTAAAGTAGGAAGCAAATTATTTTGTGTTCAAGCATTTAAAATAGTTCGTATTTTCTTCTTAGTAATGTACATCCACAATTTTAAGGATGAGTTATATAAAGCACTCTTAATTATAATGAGAGATGGTTTAGCGGACGATGTTATTTATGTTATCGTATTACCATGGACATACGTTGGTTAATTTACAACTTCAACTCCACTTATGAGATTTTATTAAATTATGCCGATCGAAAGAAGTTGTTCGCTAAATTGTAAATCCGTAAATATGAAAATTTTTATGGGCTAATGGGCTTGTTTAGTTGAGATGAGATGGAGAATGAAGGCCAGGCCCAATTAAGCCCAAAATATACACAACGCAGCAAACTAAAAGGGCACGATCAATTTCGCAGTTTCCACTTTCCATATTCCTCCACACGACTGACAGAAGAAGAAGAAGCATCGATCGAAAGAGTTAGCGAGTGTTGACAAAATAAGTGAAAGGATGGGGCACACAGGCGAGTTCTTCAGGCGGAGAGATGGGTGGAGAAAGCATCCACTGCTGACGAGCAATCTGCGTCAAGCCACCCCAGGACTCGGCATCGCTCTCGTCGCTTTTGGAATCTATCTTGTTGGCGAACAAGTCTACAATAGGGTCATCGCTCCTTCTCCTTCTCATTCTCACCACACCCACCACCAGCACTCCGCTGCGTCCTCTTCTCACTGAAGCTCTTCAGCTCTCCTGCTTCTCTCAGGTCTGTTGTTGAATTGAATTGCCCCCACATTTGACTGCAAAAATTTCTCTTTTTCTTTTCTGGGTTATATTGTTTAATAACATTTTGTTAGGTTTGTTTTCGGTGTGATTTTTTGAGATTTGGGGTTTTGCTGTGGATTTTATGATATGGGTATGTGATAAATTTTTAGGTTTTTCTTAGTTTAGTTTAACAATCTGGTCAGATTCATCCATCGTGCTTCAGCTGCTGACCCTACACATTTGAGAATAAATTCATCTTCTTGCCTGTTTTTGATAGAATTAGCATTCGTCTGTCTTTTTTTTATTTATTTAAATTATGATATGTTTGTTAACCATGCGAGTCTGTGTAAAATTTTGGATTTTATGGGTTTTTTGTGAAATGAATATGTCTGAAATTTATGTTTTTATTGATATTAAGATCTAGACGGGTTCACCTGCTCTCTGGCCAGCTGGGTAGTACACTTCATTTCTTTTGCATTTTATGTATTATGCTTATTTCCTTGCTATTGGTGCTAGATTTCGGATTTTCTGGTACTTTATGACGTGTTTGTATCTAGTTTAGGTTTTTATTTGTATTATGGCCACATTGGTTTCATTGCTCTCATCATTTCTGATTGCTAAGTCATACTCATTTGATGTGCATCATATGGTTATTGTCTTGTTTATTCACATGATCTTTAGTTGAGCCAAATGTGTAGAGTTGTTACTGTTCAACAGGGGTTTCTATTTAGTAATCACTCCATGTGAAGCAGTCCCTCTTTTTCCTTATGCAATGTTGCTGCTATTTCATTCAATTTGACTATGATTTTGTTGTTTATAGCTAATTGATCATCATTGATGGAGGAATGTTAGGAAATTAAGTTGTATTAAATACTAAATATAGACAATTTGGTTAGGCATAAGACGAATGGAAAATGTTTGTTCTTAGATGCTGGGCAGTAAGTTATTTACTTACACTGATGAAGTTATAACTAACACTAGTTTCATATGGCTGAGTGATTTACTTGTATGGTTATTTTATCTGTTGGGAATGCAGTTGTGGGGATTAGCTGGTTCCACCGGCAAGTTCTTTTTCACTTTGATGGGGTGTGTTAGGAATGAATGACATTCAAACTGTGGATTTGATGCCAGGGGCTTTTCAACTCTATGGAGGGCAGGGGATAAGGGTCGCAAAGAACACCTTGGAGATTGTCATTTCTAGGATGAGCAATAATACCCTTCTGAAAATTCATTGGTTTGTCAGTGTTTGATTTATGACCATCCGATTTCTGATCCTACAATTTTTTGGGCTAATTTAGAAATCATATGGTGTTAAATACTGTATCTTATTTGGTAGTATTTTACGAAATAATATACGAAATAATATTTGCTTATGATTGACTTTACAAAACAATATCCGGTGTGCTTGTATTAACCCTGCTGTGTTTTCGGAAGGCTTGCAAGTAATTTTACAGTACAGAGGGCTGCTTTGTTATTCTGTTAGTTGGTTATTGATGTAGAACAGGCCGTAGCTTGGACAGTTTTTTCTTTATTTTAAGTTTTTTTTTTTTTTTTTTAATTCTGTCTGTAGAACTTTATTGTGTTAAAATAATTTGAATTTACACAGTTTGGTAAATTCACGTTATTTAGTGTTTTAGTATAAAAGGGAGCTGAACCCTATTTGTTTTGGTTGGTTGATTCATAATATTAAAAAAAAAAATCTTTTTGAGAAGATTTGTTCTTTCTTTACTTTCATGTTGTGTCAGTTATCCCCATTAAAGTTTACAATTGCCCTTTATTATTCTTTGACGAGGAGCTTTTGCGAATCTGTGATTTAAGCTGACAGAATTGTTACATGCAAATTTAATATGACCAAACAGATCCTCTATCTAGCCCTCCTAGTTATGTATCTATCTTGATTATTTTCTTAATAGGTGGCTGAAGATGGTGGTCACATGTTGGAAGAGGATTGAAGTTTGGACCTGTTTTCATTTCCCATTTTGTTATTTGATTTAATAAGATCAACTTTGCCATGTTTAGTGTTACTTTGTTGTGTATTAAGTTTAGTGTGTTAGACTTGATCTGATATGTAGATGTTTAATCTTTTGCTTTTGATATCGTTATGCATTCAATGGCTCTACATTTGGTGCCTGAAATGTTTCGAATAAAGAAGTTTCCTTATATAAATATGTTGTCTTATTTATATATTTTTTGATCAAGTTTTCTATTTTTATGCATGACGTTTTTATGGTTCGTTTCCTTAATTTAATTTTTTTGTACCAGTCATTGAAAAAAGGAATGTAACTTAAAATGATGACTTAAATTTTCATTCGTTTCATTTCATTCAATCTAAAGGTGTATATTTTTTTGTCAAAAATCTGCAATGAGTCACCTTTATTCTTGTATTATTCAAATGAATAGATCAGCCGAATGAAAGTTTAATTAAAAGATTGAATAGATTAAATGGATGAAAATTGAAGTAAAATGTTGAAGTTAAGGAGCCCTAAAAGTTATAGAAGAAACTCGATGAGAGTAACGTTGAAAATATGTTATCTGTTATGGTTAAAAATATGTTATCCGTACTTTAAGAACTTTCGGATTTTTATGTATGTGTGTGTAGTTCTTTTCTAATGCAAGTGTCTTCATTTTTTTTTATATCCAGACACATTTTTTAAATCATAAGATTTAAGAGAGTTAGGTTGTGTTTGTTTTTTTATTTGAAATTTGAATAGGTATGAATTTAACTGAAGTCTGAATAGGTCTGAATGAAAATATCTTAGTGATATATTGTTTTTTTGTTTTCAACATCTAAAGAGAGAGATTTAAAAGATAGGAGTTTGACATAAATATCATTTTAAGTGGTGCATATATTTGTTCTTCACAATTTATGATTTTCACAGGTTGATTAATTTGGTAGCATTAAAAAAAAATACTATCATTGTTGATCTTAATTTAATTTTTTAATAAAAAAATGTAATAATAACATCAAATTTTATTATAAAATCAAAACTGTTATTTTATTTTTTATTTATCACAATGGACATATTTTAATTTGTTCAATATTTCAGTTTAGTTAATGTTATCATGTGAATAAAAATTTAAACCAATTAAAAAAATAACTTCAAGAATAATATATAAATATTAAGTTTATACATAATATTGAAAATACATGAATTATTAAGGGTATTTTTGAGATTTGAAATTGAAATTTTACATTTAGACTTCACACTTCAAATAAAAGTGGAATTTTTTCTACTTTTTCTATTCAGATAAAATTGTTTGATAATAAGTGATAAGTTAAAAAAATAAATAACCTAAAATAAATAAATATCTGAAAAAAAATTAAATTCAGACTTCAGACTAAAAAATAAATAGTATCTTAATTTTTAATTATTTTAAATCATATAATTTAAGAACGTGTCTGCATTATAAAAAAAAATATAAACGCTCGTACTTAAAAATAATTATACAAAAGAGTATGCGTAGAGTGGAAGGATATAATTATTATATCCTGAATGAACAAACCAACAGGCCAGCTCGATTTTTATTATGATAATTCCTAGAGCCGTTAAATAAGAAATTTACAGTTTATGGCGGGGCCTCATAATAAAAAATTATTATTTTAACTAGTGGAAAAGAACAATATATTTAAATTGGTCTTGGAGAATGGTCGGTGAATGAAGCCAAATTAAATTTGCACGAAAAATCCAAGAACATGTGAGACTTGCTGCAATTATTGTATTATGTGTCCTCCGCTATAATTCAAAGCAAATGAAATCCGTGACAATATATATGTAATCAAGTAGCTGGTCCAAGGCGCATTAAAAAAAAGGGGTAGCTGGTCCAAGGGCAAGTTGTGAATTATTCCAATATAAAATTATTTGATTGTTAACGACGTTTTTTTATTTAAAATTATAAAATTATTTTAATAGATAAGTATATTAAAATTATATTATTAAAGGAATGAAATAAATAAGAATATTTTAAAAAAATCTATTTTTTTAATATAAAAACTCTACAACTTCAAAAGTCTAAAAACTTAAACTTTTGTTAATAAAAATAAAATAATTTATTTAATCTCTAAAAATTCAACTCAAAATTCGATCAAACAATACTAAAAATTTTAAAAAGATCTTTAAAAACGAAATAAATATTTTTAAGCATTAAAAAAGTTATATTAAACATGCACTTATTACATATATAGACGGATTAAACATGCACTTATACGAGGAACATTACCCAGCCCCTGGGGACTTGGAACTCATATCCTAAATGTTGAGGGCATGCGTTCTCACCTATGCCCCTAGAGGGAAGTCACTTATCTATGACGGTTACTTTGCCATAAATATCTGTTTACGGAAGAGCAATATTCACCATACAAAACCTCTAGTTGGATAAGCCCTCTCCTTTTAACTTTTTTTTTCGATTTTTTGAATACACACACACACACACACGCACACAAATCATAATTGAAGCGCCATCGATATAATTAGGAGAACTTGCAACGAGAGAAGCTGCTGGCATCTCCCAAACAAGCTTGAAAAAGTAGTCAGTAAGAGTTGTGCACAGGAAAAAAAAAAAAAAAAGCATGGGAAATAATAATGTGATGGGATTGGGAGGTGGTGTCTTAGCAGCGATCATAGTGTCAATATTGGCTGCATCTAGAAGCTTTGAATGCATCTAGAAGTTTTGAATAAACAAGTTTTTTGCACACGGCTTTGAAGATTGAAAATGCCGAAATTGTTGAGGAAGAAAGAAGACTTTGGCAGCTGCAAAAGAGGAAGAAGAATGAAGAAAAATCAAAGGCGGTTTAAAATATAATAATATTTTAAAAGCCAATTTTGGCTATATAAAGGGAGCTCTTCATTTGGTTTTTAGCATCTAATTCCATCGAGAGAGAAGCATTGTCTTCCTTTAGAGTTGAGAGTTTTAAGAGTTTAATAAACTTTTGAGTGTCTAGTGAGTTAGAGAGTTTGGGTGTATTGGGGTTTTGGGAAGTGAGCTAAAATACTACAACACTTGTAACTCCTTTTCACTAGTAAAATATTTCATTCTGTCTTCGCCCGTGGATGTAGGCTAAAAGCCGAACCACGTAATTTTTGGTGTCCTCTATTGTGCTTGTTCTTTATTTTATTTCCAATTTTATTTTAGCTGTGGTCCTGCTGCACCTACCAATTCCCTAACAGTGGTATCAGAGCTATTGGTTGTATTTTTGGAGTCAGGAACTGTTCACGTAAGGGGTACTATTCACGTATACGGCACCGTACACGTATACGGTACTGTTCATGTACACGGTGTTGTTCACATAGACTGAACTATTCACGTATACGGTACTATTCACGTGAAGCGGTGGAAGCGATCCAAGAATTTTGCGGTGCAAAGCAGGGAATAGTGGTGTGAGTAAAGCAACTGTGTGGTTTTGTACATGTCTAGGAAAGTTCTGTCACAAAGGCGATAAGAGCTTAAGGAGTCTGGGTTTTAAGTGGGACCATTGTGACCCCTCCAGTCTTTCCTGGGAACTTTCCTGGTGTGCATTCTTACACATACTCACAACTATTCAAGGTGGTATACTTGCTTGTGTGCAGTATTTATCAACAAAATGGCGGCAAAGTATGAAATTGAGAAATTTAACGGAAATAATTTTTCGTTGTGGAAAATGAAGATGAAAGCTGTATTGAGGAAAAATAATTGCTTGGCAGCAATTGGAGAAAGACCCATGGAGATAACTGATGACAAGTGGAACGAGGTAGACGGCAACGCCATTTCTGATCTACACTTGGCACTTGCAGACGGAGTATTATCCAGTGTGGCAGAGAAAAACACAGCGAAGGAAATATGGGATACTCTCACAAAATTGTATGAGGCCAAGTCACTACACAACAAAATCTTCTTGAAGAGAAAACTCTATACTCTTCGAATGGCAGAATCTACAATGGTGACCGACCACATCAACACATTGAAGACTCTATTTTCACAACTCACAACGTTGGGTCATAATATAGAGGAAAATGAACGTGCAGAGCTTCTACTTCAAAGTCTACCAGATTCGTATGATCAACTCATCATCAACCTAACGAACAACAATCCAGTGGAGAGTCTAGTTTTCGACGATGTTGCAGCCTCCGTATTAAATGAGGAGAGCAGGCGGAAAAATAAGGAAAACAGACAAGCAAGTTCGCAGCAAGCGGAGGCGCTATCAGTGACGAGAGGGAGATCAACGGAACGTGGCCCCAGTGGGAGTCAAAATCAGGGTAGATCAAAATTCAGAGGTAAGAAGAATGTTAAATGCTACAACTGTGGCAAGAAAGGGCACGTTAAGAAAGAATGTTGGAGTAACCAGAAGAGAAGAGAGGGCAAAGAACCTGAGACATCAAATGCTCAGGGGTGTGTAGCAAGTACCTCGGATGATGGCGAAATTCTCTACAGTGAGGCAACAACTGTTTCAGAAGGCAGAAAACGACTTTCTGATGTCTGGCTTATAGACTCAGGAGCTACCTGGCACATGACCTCTAGGAGAGAATGGTTCCACACATATGAACCTATCTCAGGAGGATCTGTATATATGGGTAACGATCATGCCTTGGAGATCGCTGGTATTGGTACTATCAAAATAAAAATGTTTGATGGTACAATTCGCACAATTGGAGAGGTACGACATGTCAACGGCCTGAAGAAAAATCTATTGTCTTTGGGACAAATGGATAGTCATGGGTACAAAACTCATGTGGAGAATGGAATTATGAAGATCGTTAAAGGCGCGCTTGTATTGATGAAGGTAGAAAAGATCGGTGCTAATCTATTCATGCTTAAAGGAGAAACACTACAGGAGGCTGATGCGTGTGTCGCATCAAATGGAGAAGAGTCAACGATGATGTGGCATCTCAAACTTGGCCACATGTCGGAACAAGGTTTGAAGATTCTCTCTGAGCGAAAATTGCTTCCAGGGCTCAAATCGGTAAGTTTACCATTTTGCGAGCATTGTGTTACAAGTAAGCAGCATAGATTAAAATTCAGTAGATCTATTGCTAGAAGTAAATGCATTCTCGACTTGATTCATTCTGATGTTTGGGAATCACCGGATATATCCATGGGAGGTGCAAAGTACATGGTGACTTTCATTGATGATTATTCCAGAAGATGTTGGGTGTATCCAATTAAGAAAAAGTCAGATGTATTTCCTGTGTTTAAAGAATACAAAGCGTGGGTGGAACTTGAATCTGGTAAAAAGATCAAGTGCTTGAGGACAGATAATGGTGGAGAATATACAGACGGCGAGTTTCTTGCTTTCTGTAAGCAAGAAGGTATTCAGAGACAGTTCACGGTGGCATACACTCCTCAACAAAATGGAGTGGCAGAACGGATGAACAGAACTCTTACAGAAAGAATAAGAGCTATGTTGAGGACTGCTGGTCTACCCAATTCATTCTGGGCAGAAGCAGCCAAAACTGCCTGTTATATAGTAAATCGGTCGCCATCTACAGCTATTGGGTTGAAGACAGCGATGGAGATGTGGACTGGAAAGCCAGCTGATTATTCCTACCTACATGCATTTGGATGTCCTATGTACGTGATGTACAATGCCCAAGAAAGAACAAAGCTGGATGCAAAATCTAGAAGATGTATCTTCTTGGGGTATGCTGATGGAGTAAAGGGGTATCGTCTGTGGGACCCCACTGCCCATAAGATCGTCATCAGCAGAGATGTTATCTTTGTAGAAGATCAACTGCAAAGAAAAGATGGAGATGATGGCACTGTAAAAGAAAAGTCTGAGACTGTGCCAGTATATGTCGAAAATAATCCAGAAAATTCAGATTCTTCTGAAGCAGCACCAGAGCACGAGGAACAAGAACCAGTCGAGTCCGAGGCTCCAGAAGTTCGTCGGTCAACTCGTGAGAGACGACCGCCAACGTGGCACTCGGAGTATGTCACAGAGATCAATGTTGCATACTGTCTTCTAACAGAGGATGGAGAGCCTTCAACTTTCCATGAAGCTTTAAACAGTTCAGATGTTGCTTTGTGGATGACAGCAATGCAGGAAGAAATTGAAGCTCTACACAAGAACAAGACATGGGAACTTGTACCACTACCACGTGGAAGAAAAGCCATTGGAAACAAATGGGTCTACAAGATCAAACGTGATGGTAATGACCAAGTGGAGCGGTATCGTGCGAGATTGGTGGTGAAAGGATATGCTCAGAAAGAAGGTATTGACTTCAATGAGATATTTTCTCCGGTGGTTCGACTCACAACAGTCAGAATAGTCTTGGCAATGTGTGCCACATTTGACCTACATCTAGAGCAGTTAGATGTGAAAACTGCATTTCTTCATGGAGAACTTGAAGAAGAAATATATATGCTCCAACCAGAAGGTTTTGCAGAAACAGGAAAGGAGAACTTGGTTTGCAGGTTGAACAAATCTCTATACGGTCTCAAACAGGCGCCGAGGTGTTGGTATAAGAGATTTGATTCCTTCATCATGAGCCTTGGATACAACAGACTCAGTTCAGACCATTGTGCATATTACAAGAGGTTTGAAGATAATGATTTCATCATTTTGTTGTTGTATGTGGATGACATGTTGGTAGCAGGTCCCAACAAAGATCGAATCCAAGAATTGAAGGCACAGTTGGCTAGGGAGTTTGAAATGAAGGACTTGGGACCAGCAAACAAGATTCTAGGGATGCAAATTCACCGAGACAGAAATAACAAGAAGATTTGGCTTTCGCAGAAGAATTATTTGAAGAAAATCTTGCGGCGCTTCAACATGCAAGATTGTAAGTTAATTTCTACCCCACTTCCTGTTAATTTCAAATTATCCTCAAGTATGTGTCCTAGTAATGAAGCAGAGAGGAAGGAGATGTCTCGAGTACCGTATGCATCAGCGGTGGGAAGTTTAATGTTCGCTATGATATGTACAAGACCGGACATTGCACAAGCAGTGGGAGCAGTCAGTCGATACATGGCGAATCCTGGTGGAGAGCATTGGATAGCTGTGAAGAGGATTCTGAGATACATCAGAGGAACCTCAGATGTTGCATTATGTTATGGAGGATCAGAGTTTACTGTCAGAGGCTATGTAGATTCAGATTTTGCAGGAGACCTTGATAAAAGGAAATCCACTACTGGTTATGTGTTTACACTTGCGGGAGCAGCTGTAAGCTGGGTTTCAAAACTGCAGACCGTTGTGGCTTTATCTACAACAGAAG
This sequence comes from Citrus x clementina, assembly GCF_000493195.1. Lineage (NCBI taxonomy): Eukaryota > Viridiplantae > Streptophyta > Magnoliopsida > Sapindales > Rutaceae > Citrus > Citrus x clementina. The sequence continues at coordinate 436,929 of NW_006262201.1, forward strand.
CAGAATACATGGCAGCTACACAAGCTTGCAAGGAAGCTATTTGGATACAAAGATTATTGGAGGAGCTCGGGCACAAACAACAGAAAATTCCTGTGTTTTGTGACAGTCAGAGTGCCTTGCACATTGCAAGGAATCCAGCCTTTCATTCCAGGACAAAGCACATAGGAGTCCAGTATCACTTCGTTCGTGAAGTAGTGGAAGATGGAAGTGTGGATTTGCAGAAAATCCATACCAAAGAGAACCTAGCAGATGTTTTGACCAAGCCGATAAATACTGATAAGTTTGTCTGGAGTAGATCCTCTTGTGGCCTAGCAGAAACGTAGGCAACATGATTATGGCGAAGCAGAAAGGATGGTGTGGAGATTGATTGATTTTTCAATTTAATCTCCAAGTGGGAGAATGTCAATATTGGCTGCATCTAGAAGCTTTGAATGCATCTAGAAGCTTTGAATAAACAAGTTTTTTGCACACGGCTTTGAAGATTGAAAATGCCGAAATTGTTGAGGAAGAAAGAAGACTTTGGCAGCTGCAAAAGAGGAAGAAGAATGAAGAAAAATCAAAGGCGGTTTAAAATATAATAATATTTTAAAAGCCAATTTTGGCTATATAAAGGGAGCTCTTCATTTGGTTTTTAGCATCTAATTCCATCGAGAGAGAAGCATTGTCTTCCTTTAGAGTTGAGAGTTTTAAGAGTTTAATAAACTCTTGAGTGTCTAGTGAGTTAGAGAGTTTGGGTGTATTGGGGTTTTGGGAAGTGAGCTAAAATACTACAATACTTGTAACTCCTTTTCACTAGTAAAATATTTCATTCTGTCTTCGCCCGTGGATGTAGGCTAAAAGACGAACCACGTAATTTTTGGTGTCCTCTATTGTGCTTGTTCTTTATTTTATTTCCAATTTTATTTTAGCTGTGGTCCTGCTGCACCTACCAATTCCCTAACACATAGTTATGATGATACTCTTCTTCACAGCGAATCAATCTTGTGCTGCAGGCAACGGCACCAACATTACTAATTTCCATATTGATCCTGATGTGTTGTTCTTTTATGATGATCCAGAATCGGAATTGGCTGCTGCCGCGACTGCAACAAACGTATTGAATATGAAATCCTTGAAGCTGCCTCCGGTGTTCGATTGCGGAAAAGGCCAAGGCCCAGCCTATCGCTCTTGTACCCCTCCTCCCCAGGGTTCCAAAAGGGGTGAACATTGCCCACCTAACGGCGCGTACAATCGAGGGTGCCATTATTAAGCCTTAAGTCTGCACTGCTGCATCCATGCATATGCATTAATAAATAAATTAATTGAAACTTGTAATTTGATTAGCACTAATTAATTCGTTGTTAAATTAGCTAAGGTTACTCCATCTTGATGCTATCGTTCATGTTCACTCATTTCAATTCTACCATACTCGTCCTGAATTTATTAACTTTCCATGTGCGTGCGTATTAACAGCCTGGAGAAGTAATTAATTAATTGATTAACCATTGATGGCATTTTGCATGACCTACTCTTAATTACCGGCCTCTCGAAGGGAAACCCGCTACGATATAAATCAAACAACTGAACGTACAACTTCATTACATTTCCCGCAATAATGCCTAACATTCAATGATTTATCTGCTCCCTCCCATCATGCCTTAATTAATTGTTACCACAACATCATCCCGAATTTTGTAATTACAATTAATTATATATGTTAGCTATTTTTCTTTTTAATAAATAATTTTACAGACACAGACACAATTAGCGTGGCATATGGGAGGATGTTTAGTTGAAACTTGGAAGCGATATCAATTAATCCATCATGCTTTTGTCCAACTTCTACAGATCTTCACGATTATGAAATCTATTATTTCTTTTCCATTCACTTCTTGTGATACATTGTCCGCCCCACGTGTTAGCCTTTAATTATGCCATCTTGCAACATAAAGCCCATTGTTTGAGAATTAATCTCAGTTAAAGGGGCAGCTGAGACTTGAGCCATGAACTTTGATGGTCACGTAGGTGGTGTCGTCCATGTGCCAAGTATAAATCAATCAAGCTTTTAAGTAATTATTGGTTGGGCGAAAATGAAAGCAAAGTGCATATTTATGACTAGCTGTAGAAGAGAGCGAAAGGGCAGAACGAGCGTATAAAGGGAGCTTTCGATGACTTGGCTCAAATAAAGGCAGTTTTATATTTATACACGGATGGTGCAGTCAGTGACTTGACTATATGTGTATTTCCTTGTTTTTTTTTTTTCTTTTTAAATACCCAAAACTAAAAAACAGGGCATGCACTCTGTTTATATTTCTATGAAATCGTTGTTCATTAAGCAAATTTCTTCCTCTAAGTTCAGATAATTTCATGATTTGTCACTGACTGCACCCAATAAAAAGATAAAGAATCAAAAGGACATATTTTATGTGTAAATACACATCAAATCTCTTTTATCAATCAAAATTTTATTATTATTAATAAAATAGGCTGTATAGCATATTCTATTTTCTCCCTCAGCTAAGATACTAATATATTACCAAATTAATTCGTAAACGGAAATTAAGAAAGTTAGATCTCCAGTGATTGTCCGTGCAATCTCTGACTTGGCGGCACTGGATTTTATCAATGCTTCGTTGTTAAAATTTCCCGTGAAGGACGTATAAATTGCTGCCATGGTGATCTTTGCAAAGGATGTGACCATTGCTGCGCTGGATAATACTGCTGGGGATGTGAACATTGCTGTGCTGGGTATAAAATGCAAGGGATATGAATGTAATTGGAGATCGTTTTCATTTTTGTTTGTCGTTTTCGCTTTTTCAAGGTTGGTAAATGGAGAGTGAAGAAACAGCAGATCATCGAGGAGGATTCACTAACTTTCGTGAATTTAGAGAGGGGTTTCCTTGAGATTATGTGCTTGTTTGGTACGACTTATTTAATGGTCACAAGTGAAGTACTTATTTAATATCATCAGCTCTTATTTTAATTTTCGTTATTGTTTAGTTGTTTATTTAATAGAGCATTTGAAATTTAAATAAGTTATTTTGTCTTTTTTAACAAAACCTCAAATTTTTTTGGGCATAGGACGAATGAAAAACATTTGTTCTTGGAACACCTTTTCCTAGTTTCAAATAGAAGTGAGAGAGAGTTGATGCTAAAAAGACCGCCAGACTTATATTTTTCCATGAGAATTATGTGTTATGTGGAACTAATTTTAATTTACTTTCGTGATCTTGTTACAATGTTAGCTCTTTGTTCATGAATTGATTAATACTTGTTTCTTTTTACTCAAAAGTCTTCATCTTATTAACTTGCATCATCTTTTTCTTCTTCTTTTTCTCCGCGTGGTCTTCAATCACCTAGTTTCTCTCCTATAGGATGAGCATTAATACCCATCCGAAAATGCATTGGTTTGTCGCTGTTTGATAAATGACAAGCGGATTTCTCGTCCCACAATTTTTTTGGTCCAAATGAGAAATAATATGGTATCAACTACTGTATCTTGACTGGTATTATTTTAAGAAATAGCATTTGCTTACTATTTGACTTAACAAAACAATATCCAGTGCGCTTGTATTAACCCTGCTGCGTTTTTTTCACAATATCTATTTCTATTCTTTGCTGAGGACTTTTGTGAATCTGTGATATAAGCTGGCGGAATCGCTGCATCCAAATTTAATATGAGAAAACATATCCTCAAGCTAGCCCGCTTAACGCGTAGCGGATATTAGTAATAAGAATGACCATAGCACAGCCACAGAAACGGCGCAGCCCCATTCTATCATTTTTGTGCCCCCTCCTCAAACTTTTTTGATATCACTCTTTATTTCACCATACTCTATTTTGATTAATTCGATTTATTTCTCAAATTACTCCCATTAAAAATATTTTATCTCTATTGTTTCTCACTTGCTCTTCTCATTATATTTCAACTAATGGTACAACAATCGAAATGGAAAATTTAGAATCAAAATCAATGACATGTTTACTTGCAAAATTAAGGTTTGGGATTGGAACTGAAGTAGTGTCGGACCCACAAATTTGAGAATCACTACCATAGCTCTGATTCCAAAGCGAGGGGTTTGGAATCTGAATTCGATTTCTATAACTACCCATTTTACTCCCATTAAACTTTTATAATCTCTAAATTACTCTCAAGTAAGTTATGTCATTTTTTTCTTTTTGGTTCCCATGGAATTTATCAAACAAACTCAAATTTCTTGAATTATTTGCAAATAGGTCCTTTATTGTTTATAATAATGTAATAATAATATTATATTATTATCATTATTATATTTAAAATTTATTTATTTTATTATTTTAATTATTATTATTGTCATTAATTTCATCATCATCATCATTTCATCATCATTATTATTAATTTTTTTTTTATTTTTCTTTTAGGAAAACATGGTACACATAAATAGCTAGACAAAGAGAATCTCTTATATATATCAAGAGATCTTACAAGTTAAATTGAACCAAATTGAGACCATCATACAATTGACGGGTAATAACAGTACCCATACTTTTATTTTCTTAAACATAACATAAGAGACTAATACTGCATATTCTTAACCAGTGTGATCAGGGTTTCTTCCATATTGCGGGACCACAAGAAGATCAATATTTCCATTAATTTCATCATCAGCAATAAGTGAAAAAGTTGTGGCTATAAGCCCCTCCGACCAATCGGTATAACCTGAAAAATTCATGTTATAAAACTTAATCACAAATACACATATTAAAATAAGAATTATAAATGACATTTATTTGAAAATGGATGGCCTATGTATAAACCTGCGCAAGGAGTTCCCATAATCTTCAAATCAGGAAGGCAAACGATTTCTGCTGGCTTCGACTGAACCGTATTCAAAACTCAAAAGGTAAGTAGTTGTGCTTGAGCGAGTTCTTATTTCTGGTTTGATCTGATATATATAGATCAAGTAGCCGACACTACGGTGCCAACGTGGCAAAGTAACAAGTTGTGCATGGTAAAGATAATGGATCAATGGTTCTAATTTAATCGTACAATAAGTAGGGAAGGTCAACAGCTCTATATGGTTAAGTTAGTGCATGTGTGATACATGATTCAAAAAATAAATAATTCTAAATACGAAGGACACGAGCAAATAAAGTAATAAATGCAATTACCAAATAATAGTGCGTGGTATACTATAGATAATGGATCAACCATTCAGATTTCATCATACAATAAGTAGGTAAGATTAACGGTTAGTGTTAAATCATTGCATGTGCGAAACATGGTCCACAAAATAAATAGTAGTAAACAAGAAAGACGAATAAAGTAATCAAATACCATGTCATCAGATAAAAAGAAAAAAAGAAAGGTATACATACCATTACGAAACAATTGCTTGGTAAAGATAACAGATTTACCGCTGAAGTCTGATAATTGTAAGATTAACGGCTATATATGGTTCAACTGCATGTGTAAATAAAGTATGAATGAATGGGTCCAGGAAATAAATAAGAAGACCACAAGCATAGTGGTCTAAAAAATAAATAAGAAGCGAACTGACGATACATATAGATCAAGTAGATCAAGTAGCCGACACTACGGTGCCACGTATCAAATAAACAAGTCGTGCATGGTAAAGATAATGGATCAACGGTTCTAATTTAATCGTACAATAAGTAGGTAAGATTAAGGGCTCTATATTGTTAAATTATTGCACGGGCGAAATATGGTCCAAAAAATAAATAGTTGTAAATAAGAAAGACGAACAAATTAAGTAATTAGTACCACTACCGAACACAGTGCATTGGAAGGACTGGCTTTCTTCCTTTTTATGAGAGCAAAGAACGAAATTTTGTAATAGTTTTACTTAACAGCTGAAAGTTAATTTCATTTTTATATCTTTCTTTTCCTTCTTTATTTTTTATATTTTTCTGTTATTATTATAATTTTTCTTTTATGTCAGTACGAGAGGCGTGTAATGTTTTTGGTTTACTAAACCCTTAATTCTCTTTCTATTCAACATCAAATCTAACTATCCTTGTAAAGCTTTAAAATAGTCGATTATAGTTAATTATTTGAAAAATAATAACTAAAGTAAATAAGTATTTTTTTTTTTTTGGTGTATTAAACTATCTGGTATCTAAAGACTACATTGGGCCCCGACTAATTTAGATTCGAGACAGGCAGGACCATTGAGGCGCCAAAGCTCTCCCAACAAGTATTTAACACAACTGTACTCCCAAGTCTCGAACTGAGGACTTTGGTTAAGTTAAAACAACTCTATGCCAACTGATTTACGCGCTTGTCAGATGTAAATAAGCATTTTAGTTATCACAATTAAACTCTTCTTTAGCATTTAATAGAAGTAGTTCTATGAGCATGGGTTTCGAGAGAGCATGGCGGTGCGAAAATGTTCGTGCGTTTACAGTCCCTATGTTTTTAGTCATAATTTATTTAGATATAGACAAAGACCCCTAATGTTTAAAAAATAGACACACAAATGGCCCTTTTGATTATTTCACTCTTTGGTTCTATTTAGCCAACGAAAATTAATTTCAATCTATTGTTCTATAATAAATATAAATATAGTATTTAAATCAGTGTAATAAATAAATACATTTTACAATACATAAACGTTATTTGAGTTCTTTGCAAGAATTAGCTAACCACTATGCGGAGTTTGTTTAAGAAAAATATTGAAGAAGAGACAGCATAATTAAGCTGATAGTAGATATATAGCTAGACAAAGTTAATCGACGTTAACAAACTGATACACAATACTTTTTTTATTTATTTTCTTAAACCTCGTTCACAAACAGAATATGTTTTTACTTTCAATGGTACATCAATTTCTTGGAAGTCTACAAAACAGACTCTCGTTGCAACATCCTCCAACCATTCTGAAATTCTTGCACTACATGAAGCAAGTCGAGAATGCATATGGTTGCGATCTGTAATCCATCATATTCAAAGTACCTGTAGAATATCTTCAAGTTCAGATATCCCAACAGTGATATATGAAGATAATGCTGCATGTATAGCTCAACTCAGAGGAGGATACATTAAAGAGGACAGAACAAAACATATTTCGCCGAAATTCTTCTACACTCATGAGCTCCAATAGAACAAGAAGATTGATATCAAACAGATACGCTCCACGGAAAATTTAGCTGATATGTTTACAAAAGCTCTACCTACATCTACATTCGAAAAAATCGTATATGGTATCGGCATGCGTCGTTTTAACAAACTGATAAATTAATGCATGTTGCCTTTAGGAAGAGCACTCAACAAAAGGAGCGTGATCTTACAAGAGAAGAATCATAGTAATATTGGACACATATGTACCATACTCTTTTTTCTTTTTGACCAGGTTTTTCCACTGGATTTTTACTGGCAAAGGTTTTTAATGAGGCAGTATCCAATGTCATCAGGGGGAGCACATCTAATAAATAATTGGTGAATTCAAGGGGGAGTGTTGTAAATCATGGTGGATTCCACCAAAATAATGCCCTCCCACCAAAATAAGGCTCTCACATTATCATCTTATTGCTCTTCCCATTATCCTTTTTTATAATTAATAATTATGAATAACTCCACCTTGTAATGCCTATATAAACCCTTTCTTTGTTAATGAATAAAGACAATTTCAATTCCTCGCTCAAGGCATTTTACTTGTTTTCTTCAATCTTTATTTGAGTATTCCTTACTTACATATTCCCAATTAAATAATTACTTACATACAATCCCTTTAAATTATAACATCCATTATCTCCAAATTTATAACAAAAACTTTATTTTAAGTAGTGGAAAAGAACAGTATATTTAAATTGTTCTCGGAGAATGGTAGGTGAACGAGGCCAAATTAAATTTCCAAGAGCATGTGAGACTTGCTCAATTATTGTATTGTGTCCTACGCTATAATTAAAGCAAATGAAATCCGCGACAATATACGACAATATATATATATAATCAAGTAGCCGGTCCAAAGCGCATCAAAAAAGAAAAAGGGTAGCTGGTCTAAGGGCAAGTTGTGAATTATTCCAATAAAAAAAAGTTGGATTGTGACAGACAGTACGTATACTGAGAGGATGGATTAGGTCTTTTAACTGTTATAAAATTATTTGATTGTTAATGACGTCTTTTATTTAAAATTATAAAATTATTTTAATAAATAAATATACTAAAAATATATTATTAAAGAAATGAAATAAATAAGAGCATTTTAAAAAAATTAATTAAAAAAAACTCTACAACCTTAAAAGTCTAAAAATTTAAACTTTTGTTAATAAAAGTAAAATAATTTATTTAGTCTCTAAAAACTCAACTCAAAATACGATCTAACAATACCAAAATTTTTGAAAAGATCTTTAGAAACGAAATAAATATTTTTAGGTATTAGATAAGTTATATCAAACATGCACGTATTACATATATAGATGGATTATAATTTAATATCAACTCCCATAATTATTAGAGTTAAGTCTTCTCTTATACTAGTAACATTACCCACCCCTTGGGGACTTGGAACTCATATCCTAAATGTTGAGGGCATGCGTTCTCACCTATACCCTTAGAGGGAAGTCACCATAAATATCTGTTTGCGGAAGAGCAATATTCACCATACAAAGCCTCTAGTTGGATAAGCCCTGTCCTTTTTAAGTTTTTCGTTTTTTTGATTACCCACACACACACACAAATCATAATTGAAGCGCCATAGATATAACTAGGAGAACTTGCAACGAGAAGCTGCTGGCATCTCCCACACAAGCTTGAAAAAGTAGCCAGTAAGAGTTGTGCACGGAGGGCAAAAAAAAAAAAAAGCATGGGAAATAATAATGTGATGGGATTGAGAGGTGGTGTCTTAGCAGCGATCATAGTTATGATGATACTCTTCTTCTCCGCGAATCAATCTTGTGCTGCAGGCAACATTACTAATTTCCATATTGATCCTGATGTGTTGTTCTTTCATGATGATCCAGAATTGGAATTGGCTGCTGCTCCGACTTCTAATAAAGCATTGGATCCCAGTCAAGCATTCGGTTGCGGAAGACCCGGAAGCATTCGCTCTTGTCCCCCTCATCCCAATGCCCCCAAAAAGCCCGATCATTGCGCACCTCCCCCCGGCAGCACGTATGCCCCAGCCAAACGAGATTGCTAGCTAGTTTATGATACATCTTTAATCTGCAATCTTCATCTTTATCCTCAACTATGCCATGATGTGGGTTTATTCTGCATATGCATGTTGTATTTAATTTATATAAGTAGCTATAATTAATTAATAATCTCTCTTTCCCATCCCTTCTTAATTCTATCTGTCTATATATTATTAATAATTAAGCCTTAAGCTTGTACTGCTGCATCCATGCATAATTGCATATGCATTAATAAATAAATTAATTGAAACTTGTAATTTGTTTAGCACTAATTAATTCGTTGTTAAATTAGCTAAGGTTACTCCATCTTGATGCCATCGTTCATGTTCACTCATTTCAATTCTACCATACTCGTCCTGAATTTATTAACTTTCCATGTGCGTGCGTGTTAACAGCCTGGAGATGTAATTAATTAATTGATTAACCATTGATGGCATTTTGCATCGAGCTGGACCTACTCTTAATTACCGGCCTCTCGAAGGGAAACCCGCTACGATATAAATCAAACAACTGAACGTACACCTTCATTAGATTTCCTGCAATAATCCCTAACATTCAATGATTTATCTGCTCCCTCCCATCATGCCTTAATTAATTGTTACCACAACATCATCCCGAATTTTGTAATTACAATTAATTATATATGTTAGCTATTTTTCTTTTTAATAAATAATTTTACAGACACAGACACAATTAGCGTGGCATATGGGAGGATGTTTAGTTGAAACTTGGAAGCGATATCAATTAATCCATCATGCTTTTGTCCAACTTCTACAGATCTTCACGATTATGAAATCTATTATTTCTTTTCCATTCACTTCTTGTGATACATTGTCCGCCCCACGTGTTAGCCTTTAATTATGCCATCTTGCAACATAAAGCCCATTGTTTGAGAATTAATCTCAGTTAAAGGGGCAGCTGAGACTTGAGCCATGAACTTTGATGGTCACGTAGGTGGTGTCGTCCATGTGCCAAGTATAAATCAATCAAGCTTTTAAGTAATTATTGGTTGGGCGAAAATGAAAGCAAAGTGCATATTTATGACTAGCTGTAGAAGAGAGCGAAAGGGCAGAACGAGCGTATATAGGGAGCTTTTGATGACTTGGCTCAAATAAAGGCAGTTTTATATTTATACACGGAGAAATTATAAAAGTACAAGTCGTTTTGGGTCATCTTGATTTTTGCCCCAGATCAACTTTTTTTCAAATAGTTTTATTTAAGTGGTCATTCAAATTCAAATTCATGGGGAGATTAGTAATAAGAAAAGAAATTTAGACTTTACCCACCCCTTTATTTTTATCAGAATGAGACTAAGTACATTAAAACTTATCAGATAGAACAAATTCAGAATATTTTGAAGAATGGCAATTACAAAGACCGCCAGACTTATATTTTTCCATGAGAATTATGTGTTATGTGGAACTAATTTTAATTTACTTTCGTGATCTTGTTACAATGTTAGCTCTTTGTTCATGAATTGATTAATACGTGTTTCTTTTTACTCAAAAGTCTTCATCTTATTAACTTGCATCATCTTTTTCTTCTTCTTTTTCTCCGCGTGGTCTTCAATCACCTAGTTTCTCTCCTATAGGATGAGCATTAATACCCATCCGAAAATGCATTGGTTTGTCGCTGTTTGATAAATGACAAGCGGATTTCTCGTCCCACAATTTTTTTGGTCCAAATGAGAAATAATATGGTATCAACTACTGTATCTTGACTGGTATTATTTTAAGAAATAGCATTTGCTTACTATTTGACTTAACAAAACAATATCCAGTGCGCTTGTATTAACCCTGCTGCGTTTTTTTCACAATATCTATTTCTATTCTTTGCTGAGGACTTTTGTGAATCTGTGATATAAGCTGGCGGAATCGCTGCATCCAAATTTAATATGAGAAAACATATCCTCAAGCTAGCCCGCTTAACGCGTAGCGGATATTAGTAATAAGAATGACCATAGCACAGCCACAGAAACGGCGCAGCCCCATTCTATCATTTTTGTGCCCCCTCCTCAAACTTTTTTGATAATAATTTTTTATATCACTCTTTATTTCACCATACTCTATTTTGATTAATTCGATTTATTTCTCAAATTACTCCCATTAAAAATATTTTATCTCTGTTGTTTCTCACTTGCTCTTCTCATTATATTTCAACTAATGGTACAACAATCGAAATGGAAAATTTGGAATCAAAATCAATGACATGTTTACTTGCAAAATTAAGGTTTGGGATTGGAACTGAAGTAGTGCCGGACCCACAAATTTGATAATCACTACCATAGTTCTGATTCCAAAGCGAGGTGTTTGGAATCTGAATTCGATTTCTATAACTACCCATTTTACTCCCATTAAACTTTTATAATCTCTAAATTACTCTCAATTAAGTTCTATCATTTTTTTCTTTTTGGTTCCCATGGAATTTATCAAAAAAAACTCAAATTTTTTGAATTATTTGCAAATAGGTCCTTTATTGTTTATAATAATGTAATAATAATATTATATTATTATCATTATTATATTTAAAATTTATTTATTTTATTATTTTAATTATTATTATTGTCATTAATTTCATCATCATCATTATTATTAAATTTTTTTATTTATTTTTCTTTTAGAATAACATGGTACACATAAATAGCTAGACAAAGAGAATCTCTTGTATATATCAAGAGATCTTACAAATTAAACTGAACCAAACTGAGACCATCATACAATTGACGGGTAATAACAATACCCATACTTTTATTTTCTTAAACATAACATAAGAGACTAATACTGCATATTCTTAACCAGTGTGATCAAGATTTCTTCCATATTGCGGGACCACAAGAAGATCAATATTTCCATTAATTTCATCATCAGCAATAAGTGAAAAAAATGGGGGACCTACACCCTCCGACCAATCGGTATAACCTGAAAAATTCATTTTTTTTTTTTGGTTTTGACCATGAGGTATCCTGGGGAGGGCCCCAACTGTGGGAGGCACCTTTAAGCCTGTACCACAACCCAGACTAGAAGTCCCCGCTCGAACCGAGAGGCACAGGTTCTCCCAACAAAGGCGACTTCCCTGCTACTCGAACTGAAAAATTCATGTTATAAAACTTAATCACAAATACACATATTAAAATAAGAATTATAAATGACATAAGAATTATTTGAAAATGCATGGCCTATGTATAAACCTGCGCAAGGAGTTCCCATAATCTTCAAATCAGGAAGGCAAAAGATTTCTGCTGGCTTCGACTGAACCGTATTCAAAACTCAAAAGGTAAGTAGTTGTGCTTGAGCGAGTTCTTATTTCTGGTTTGATCTGATATATATAGATCAAGTAGCCGACACTACGGTGCCAACGTGGCAAAGTAACAAGTTGTGCATGGTAAAGATAATGGATCAGTGGTTCTAATTTAATCGTACAATAAGTAGGGAAGGTCAACAGCTCTATATGGTTAAGTTAGTGCATGTGTGATACATGATTCAAAAAATAAATAATTCTAAATACGAAGGACGAGCAAATTAAGTAATAAATGCCATTACCAAATAATAGTGTGTGCTATACTATAGATAACGGATCAACGATTCAAATTTCATCCTAAAATAGTAGGTAAGATTAGTGGCTAGTGTTAAAAATCATTGCATGTGCGAAACATGGTCCACAAAATAAATAATAGTAAACAAGAAAGACGAACAATGTAATCAAATACCATGTCATCAGATAAAAAAAAAAAAAGGTATAAATAACATTACCAAACAATTGCTTGTTAAAGATAACAGATTTACCGCTGAAGTCTGATAATTGTAAGATTAACCGCTGTATATGGCTCAACTGCGTGTGTAAATAAAGTATGAATCAATGGGTCCACGAAATAAATAAGAAGACCACAAGCATAGTGGTCCAAAAAATAAATAAGAAGCGAATAGACGAGCAAATTAAGTAATAAATGCCTTGATCTATTATGTAGATGTTTAATCTTTTGCTTTTGATATCGTTATGCATTCAATGGCTATACATTTGGTGCCTGAAATGTTTCGAATAAAGAAGTTTCCTCATATAAATATATTGTCTTATTTATTTATTTAGTTTTTGGTCAAGTTTTCTATTTTTATGCATAACGTTTTTATGGTTCGTTTCCTTAATTTGAAATTTTTGTACCATTCATTGAAAAAAGAAATGTAACTTAAGATGATCGACTTAAATTTTCATCCGTTTCATTTCATTTAATCTAAAAGTGTATATTTTTTTGTCAAAAAGCTGCAATGAGTCACCTTTATTCTTCTATTATTGAAATGAATAGATCAACCGAATGAAAGTTTAATTAAAATATTGAATAGATTAAATGGATGAAAATTGAAGTAAAATGTTGAAGTTAAGGAGCCCTAAAAATAATAGAAGAAACTCGATAAGAGTAACGTTGAAAATATGTTATCTCGTTTTTTAATAATTTAAGGATTTTTATATTAGAAAATTGCTTTATATATATATATATGTGTGTGTGTGTTGAAAATATATTATTCCTTACTTAACAACTTAAGAGATTTTTTAGAAAATTACACACCCACTCCTTCTAATAAGAGAATTACTTAATTTCATGCAAAGTAAAGGATAAATTAAAAGTAAAAAACACATATTTTAATATACCAAAAAATAAAATATACTGTTTTGGAGTGTGTTTTGTAAACTTTCAATTTGTCTTTTACTTGATTGAAGTAAGTGATCCCTCAGTGTAAAATTACTTCATATATATAATATAATACACTATATTAGAGTGTGTATTTTAATTCTCTTTTAATTTATCCCTTATCTTAATGATTTAAGAGATCGTTTACTAGCTAATGACTCGTATATTTTATTTTGACTTAAATTTTTTACATAAATATTGAGTGATTGGTTTTTCACAATTTAATCGTAGGTAAATTGGTATAATTAGTGGTAGTTTATATGTGTGTTCAGTTTTTTTTTAATGCGGGTGTCTTTATTTTTCTTACTTAGACATATTTTTAAATCATGGGGTTTAAAATCATATAGTTTAACCGCACTTGAAAATAATTAAATAAAAGAGTATGCATGGAGTGGAAGGATAAAATTATCATATCCTGATTGAACAAACCACCAGGCCAGCTTGATTCTTTCTGCTAACACTAAATAATTAATTAATCATGTTTCATTTTTATTACGATAATTCCCAGTTTATAATCAAGCCGTTAAATAAGAAAAAGTATATGGCGTGGCCTCATAAAAAAAAAAAACTTTATTTTAAGTAGTGGAAAAGAACAGTATATTTAAATTGGTCACGGAGAATGGTAGGTGAATGAGGCCAAATTAAATTTGCGCGAAAAATCCAAAAGCATGTGAGACTTGCTCAATTATTGTATTGTGTGTCCTACGCTATAATTAAAGCAAATGAAATCCGCGACAATATATATTGAATTATTCCAATAAAAAAAAGTTGGATTGTGACAGACACCACATATACTAAGAGGATGGATTAGGCCTTTTTAACTGTTATAAAATTATTTGATTGTTAATGACGTCTTTTATTTAAAATTATAAAATTATTTTAATAAATAAATATATTAAAAATATATTATTAAAGAAATGAAATAAATAAGAGTATTTAAAAAAAATCTAATTTTTTTAAAAAACCTCTACAACCTTAATGGCCTAAAAACTTAAACTTTCCTTAATAAAAATAAAATAATTTATTTAATTTCTAAAAATTCAACTCAAAATACCATCTAACAATACCAAAGTTTTTGAAAAGATCTTTAAAAACGAAATAAATATTTTTAGGCATCAAACATGCACTTATTACATATATATAGATGGATTATAATTTAATATCAACTCCCATAATTATTAAGGTTAAATCTTCTCTTATACTAGGAACATTACCCACCATAAATATCTGTTTGCGGAAGAGCAATATTCACCATACAAAGCCTCTAGTTGGACAAGCCCTCTTCTTTTAATTTTTTTTCGTTTTTTTTGAATATATATATACATACACGCACACACACAAAAATCACAATTGAAGCGCCATAGATATAATTAGGAGAACTTGCAACAAGAAGCTGCCGGCATCTCCCACACAAGCTTGAAAAAGTAGCCAGTAAGAGTTGTGCACGGGGGAAAGAAAAAAAGGGAAATAATAATGTGATGGGATTGGCAGGTGGTGTCTTAGCAGCGATCATAGTTATGATGATACTCTTCTTCACCGCGGATCAATCTTGTGCAGCAGGCAACGGCACCACCATTACTAATTTCGATATTGATCCTGATGTGTTGTTCTTTTATGATGATCCGGAATCGGAATTGGCTGCTGCTGCTGCAACAAACGTATTGAATATGAAATCCTTGAAGCGGCCTCCGGTGTTCAATTGCGGAAGAGGCCGAAGCAATCGCAAGTGTACCCCTCCTCCCCAGGGTTCCAAAAAGGGTGAACATTGCCCACCTACGGTTTTGTACAATCGAGGGTGCCAACATTAAGCCTTAAGTTTGTACTGCTGCATCCGTGCATATGCATTAATAAATAAATTAATTGAAACTTGTAATTTGATTAGCACTAATTAATTCGTTGTTAAATTAGCTAAGGTTACTCCATCTTGATGCTATCGTTCATGTTCACTCATTTCAATTCTACCATACTCGTCCTGAATTTATTAACTTTCCATGTGCGTGCGTGTTAACAGCCTGGAGATGTAATTAATTAATTGATTAACCATTGATGGCGTTTTACATCGAGCTGGACCTACTCTTAATTACCGGCCTCTCGAAGGGAAACCCGCTACGATATAAATCTAAATTTCAATGATTTATCTGCTCCCTCCCATCATGCCTTAATTAATTGTTACCACAACATCATCCCAAATGTTGTAATTACAATTAATTATATATGTTAGCTATTTTTCTTTTTAATAAATAATTTTACAGACACAGATACAATTAGTGTGGCGCATGGGAGGATGTAAAAAATATAAGTTATTTTCTCGATTTATATTCAAACATGTTTAAATTTTATAAAAATAAATTAATGTCTTAGTTAAGCTTTCTAATTTTTTTCCTGCTCGACGAATTTATAAAGACGTCGTTTTTAAGAAGGAAATTATTTCTCTTTATCTTTTTACTGCTTGATTGGAACTCTGGCAATTTGAAAAAAAGGAAAGGATTGATGTTGAAGGAAAGAATTGGGTATGGAAATAAAATTGTGTGCCTTTATAATAAACTCATTAAAAATCAAATTGAATGAATTTAATTATTAATAATTAGGTTACGATATAAAATGAAATCTTAACCATTCAATTTTTTTTTCTAGAAATTAATTTTATGATTAGATTATTGAAAGCTAAAGAAAAATTAGGAGGGGGAAAACTAGTAGGGAATCCAAATCCTATTCTTATTAATTAATTATAAGCTCTATTTTTTTTTAATCAAGTCCAAAATTTTCCTTGTTTTTTTTTTCTTTTTAAATACCCAAAACTAAAAACCAGGGCATGCACTCTGTGTATATATCTATGAAATCGTTGTTCATTAAGCAAATTTCTTCCTCTAAGTTCAGATAATTTCATGATTTGTCACTTTCTGCACCCAATAAAAAGATAAAGAATCAAAAGGACATCTTTTATGTGTAAATACACATCAAATCTCTTTTATTAATCAATTATTATTATTATTAATAAAATAGGCTACGTAGCATATTCTATTTTTTCTCCCTCAGCTAAAATACTAATATATTACCAAATTAAAAAAAAGTTGGAACTAATTTTAATTTACTTCCGTCGTCTTGTTACAGTGTTAGCTCTTTGTTCATGAATCGATTAATACGTGCATTTTTTTTACTCAAAAGTTTTCATCTTATTAGCTTGGATCATCTTTTTCCTTTTCTTTTTCTCCTCGTTGTCTTCTATTACCTACTCTCTGTCCTCTAGGATGAGCAATAATGCTATCTGAAAATTCATTCATTTGTCCGTGTTTGATTTACGACAAGCGGATTTCTCATCCTACAACTTTTTTGGGATGGGTCCATCTCATTGGGTGGCCCAACCCCAAGTTTCACTAATTTTAAAATTTAAATAATTAAAGAAAATAAGTGGGGCTAAGTGAAATTAGTCAACAGAAATCATTAGATAAAGAAGGGCAAAAGCAAGGGACTGTTAGGGATGGTAATGGGTACAGTTTGCAACGGGTTTGTTATTACTAAATTCATATTCACTTAAAATTTAAATTATTAAATCAAACCCGCACTTTATTATAGGTTCTAATTTTTTTAAAAAAAATTCACCCCCTGCAGGTTTTGACAATTACTAAACCTGTAATGATGTCCTACAATAATGATTAAAATTTAGGTTTTCACATTTAAAATTATAAATATTCAATATGAAAATTTATAATAATAACGTAAAATTCTACATAATATACTCAGGGGTGGATGCAGCATGTAACCAGTGGGGGCTTGGGCCCCCATTGGCCAAAAAAAATTATAAAAATAAAAGAGAAAAATAATTTTATTTTCTAATTAGCCCTCATTAAATTTATTAAAATAGTCACTATAAATTATAAACCCCATAAAATTTAAACTTTAACTTTTAAGAATTATAAAAACCTACATTTTAATTAAAAATAATGATAGTCCACCACCCAAAATATTTTATATTCTCAAAAATATGATTAATTCTTCCATTTTTTATAATAATAGTAAAGAG
This sequence comes from Citrus x clementina, assembly GCF_000493195.1. Classification (NCBI taxonomy): domain Eukaryota; kingdom Viridiplantae; phylum Streptophyta; class Magnoliopsida; order Sapindales; family Rutaceae; genus Citrus; species Citrus x clementina. The sequence continues at coordinate 454,745 of NW_006262201.1, forward strand.
AATGTTTTCAGTAATGAAATTCATGAAGAATCATCTTTGGAATTGGATGAGATAAATGATAGTTTGGTTGTTTATATAGGAAATAATAAATTTAATAATATTGATGGCGAGTCTATCGCATAACATTTTTAAAATATGAAATCCCGTAGAGAATAATTATAAATGTATTAACAAATATTTTATATATTCAAAATTTTAGTTTTTTTTTATATTTTACTATTATCTAATTTAGCCCCCGGTAAATTATTCTTATAGATCCGCCACTGAATATACTCAATTCTAAATTTAACCAATGTAAATTGAAAATTAAAATTTCAACATCAATCCAACATAAATTCTCAATTTTAAGTATGAAATACACAAATCAATTAAAAAAAACCACAAATCAGTATCTAAATATAACAATTATCATTTTATATTATCATTCAAGACATGCTCCTAGAGAAGTTCTTCATTTCATTCACCACTATTAGCACCCATCGAACATGATTCCTACAATAATGATTAAAATTAATATTTTCTAAAAAATAATACATTTTAGATACTAATCTAGAAAACAAAATTGTTGTAATGAAGTAATCTATTCATCGAATTGAAGAATAATAGTTCATACAAAATTATAATAAGTAGAATTTAAATATGTATAGAATAATTCATGCATTAAGTTTAAGAAAATTCAATCAAAATTACAATAAGTATAATTTTAGATTTAAATATTTCTCTATTAAAATTAAATTAAAAAAATAATGAAAAAATCTGAGTGTTGGCGAATATCCATGCGGGTATTTGTTGGATATTTGACTAATGCCAAACTCAGCCACAACCTACTGCGGGTTTCAATTTATAATACCAAATTGGCCCGCAACTCACAAAATTACCCACAACAGATGGGTTTAGGCGGGCGAGTTTAGGCGGATTTGTGGGTTTTTGGGTACCATTGCCATCCCTAGTGTCAACCCTAGTTAGAAAACTAAAAAGGAATAGAGGGGGAGTGAGAGAGAGAGAAGAGACAATGGGGTGAGCTTGGACTGGGGTTAAGGGTTTCAATCTTTGATTGGACAATCGGAAGATGATTTTAACTATGTTTTCTCCCAAATTTGAAAGGTAAGTTCCTGGTATCAGCTTCTATAATCCTACTAGTTTTTATTTTTATTTTATCCAATCGTTAGTTATTATTTGAGATACCTACTTATTAGAGAGACAATTAATAGGATGTTACGTTAACCAAGATCATTGAGATTCTTGATGTCATTAATCTCTAGTGTTATTGAGATAAGAATTTTATGCTGTAATCCCATCAATATAGTGAAATATTATATCATACTGTAATCCTATGATTTTTTCCACTTTGAGTTTTCCATGTAAAAATTTATGTTTCTTGTGGTTAATTTATTACTTTAAATTTTGTTGCTTTATTTTTTTACCTATTTATTTTACATACACACCCTATTTTAATCACACCTTATTTTAATCACACAAAAAAGAAAAAAAGTTTATTTCTGATCAATTTGCAATTATTTGTTTGTGTCTCTTTCCCAGCAGGACCGAATGAAAAATGATATGGAATTGACTACTCTATCTTAACTGGTTGTGTTTTAAGAAATTGCATTTGCTAATGATTGGACTTAACAAAACAATATTCAGGGCGCTTGTATTAACCCTGCTGTGTTTTTTCACAATATCCGTTTCTATTATTTATTAAGGACTTTTGTGAAATATGTGATATAAGCTGAGAGAATCGTTGCATATCCAAATTTAATATGAGAAAACAGATCCTCTAGCTAGTCCGCTTCACGCGTCGCGAATATTAAAAATAAGAATGATTTTCCTTTTTAAACTTTTATGTCAAATTACACATGCAAAATACATAATAAGAATATCTTTTTTTTTTCCCATATGTACGCATTTCGGAGCAGACACGTCAACCACATTCTATCATTTTTGTACCCCCTTCTCAAACTTTTTGATAATAATTTTTTATATCACTCTTTATTTCACCATACTCTATTTTAATTAATTCGATTTATTTCTCAAATTACTTCTATTAAAACTATTTTATCTCTATTGTCTCTTACTTGCTTTTCTCAACATATTTGAACACTAGTGGTGTGTTTACTTACTATCAATTGAAATGAGAATTTTCGAATCGAAATCAATGACGCGTTTACTTGCAAAATTTAAGGCTTAAAATCGGAATCGAAATAGTATCGGACCGACAAATTTGAAAATCACTACCATAATTCTAATTCCCAAGCGAGGAGTTTGGAATCAGAATTTGATTTCTCTAACTACCCTTTTTACTCATTAAATTTTCATAATCTCTAACTTACTCCCAGTTCTATTATTTATTCTTTTTGGTTCCCATGATTTATCAAAAAACTCAAAATTTTAAATTATTTACAAATAGGTCCTTTATTGTTTATAATAATAATAATAATAATTGCTTGGTAAAGATATCAAAGTTTCATAATCGCAAGATTAACGGCTGTATATGGTTCAACTGCGTGTGTAAATAAACGCATGTGGGAGTATGAATCAATGGGTCCACGAACTAAACAAGAAGACCACAAGCATAGTGAGTCCCATGAATTTCTTTATAAAAATAAAATACTGTGTCCCGTTATACATATTATTAATTTTTCTTTTATCTCTTCATTTTAAACACCTATCTCGTTTTAGTTGTCACAATTAAACTCTTCTTTAGCACTTAATAGAAGTACTTCTATGAGTATGGATTTAGAGAGAGAGCGCGGCAGTATTAACAGGTGGCATATTGTAATAGGCTAAGAGCAATATCTGTATAAATATTCTGAGTTCATTCATTAACTAATAAGATTCTTCTAGATCCATAATCAATTTTTCTCTCGTTTTCTCTTTAACCAAACAAGTCCTTCAAATCTAATATCGTACAATAAGTTGGCAGGTTTAAGGGCCATGACTAAATTAATGCATGTGCGAAGGGTGGCCCGAAAAGTAAATAACTGTAGATAATAAGAAGACGAACTGACGATCAAAGCAATAATACCAACCAGGCAATAATGCATGGTGAGGATAAGATAACATGTCTACGGCTGAAGTTTGATTGTGAGATTATGGGCTATATATATATTTCAATGATGGGTCCACGAAATAAATAATTGTACATAATAAGTTAAGCAAAGTAAATATTCTTTCCGTGTCAACTGGTAAAATGTGTTCCTATGGACAAAATTAATGACTGAGAGTAATTTGGTAGTAATTATGGGGGGATAAGGATAATTACACTCCATGGTTAAAACATAATCACATAGATGGCCCTTTTCACTATTTTACTCTTTGACTCTATTTATCCAACAAAAAATAGTACATTTCAATCCAATATTTTATAACAAATAAAAGTATAATATTTAAATCAATGCAAAAAAATAAATAAATGCATTTTAAGTTAAATTTAATATAAATAACCTGTTAAACATATTTATGCAAATTCCTATCCTATTAGAGATTCATGGTACCCAAAAGCAAAAAAAAAATATATTGAAAAAAGGGTTGGGGATATTTACACTCTAATATATGTTTTGGACACTCTAATTTTAATAAAATTTTATACTACTAAAATACTATTTAGGACATTAATATATTTTAAGACAATTTTAGCACTCTTAAAACTCACTATTTTAGAAGAACTAAATCTCAATTGATACACAATACTTTTTTTTTCTTAAAAGGAAAATATGGTACACGTAAATAGCTAGACAAAGAGAATCTCTTGTATATATAGAGAGATCTTACGAGTTAAATTGAACTTAACTGAGACCATCATACAATTAACGAGTAATAACAACAGTACCCATACTTTTATTTTCTTAAACATAGCACAAGAGACTAATATTGCATATTCTTAACCAGTGTGATCAGGGTTTCTTAACTTTCTTTCATATCGAGGGACTACAAAAAGATCAAGATTGTCGTTAGTTTCATCATTAGCAATACCCATTTCGGGAATCGGAATTCATTTCGACCAATCGTTATGACCTGAAAAGTTCATATTACAAAACTTAATTACAGATACATATTAAAATAAGAATTATAATGATATTTAATTGAAAATGCATGGCCTATATATAAGCCTGCGCAAGGAGTTCCCGTAATCTTCAAATCAGAAAGGCAAAAGATTTCTGCTGGCTTCGATTGAACCGTATTCAAAACTCAAAAGGTAAGTAGTTGCGCTTGAGCGAGTTCTTATTTCTGGTTTGATCTGATAGATATAGATCAAGTAGCCGACACTACAGTGAGAATATAGCAAATAAGCAAGTCATCACGCTAAAGATGATGGATCAACAGTTCAAGTTTAATCGTACTATAAATCGGTAAGATTAACGGCACTGTATGGTTAGATTATTGCGTGGTTGAAACATTGTCTAAAAAATAAATAATTCTAAATAAGAAGATGAACTGACGATCAAAGCAATAATACCAACCAATAATGCATGGTAGGGATAAGATAACGTATATATATCTACCGCTGAAGTTTCATGGTAAGATTAACGGCTATAGATGTTTCAATTAATGGGTCCACGAAATAAATAATTGTAAATAAGAAGTCATGCAAAATAAATATTCTTTCAACTGCAATTCGAGTCCGTCCAATTTTAAATAAGATTTGGGTGGAAAGTAGATGTCCTTCTCGTTAATTGGGTGGAAAGTAGACGATTATTATTATGGTCTTCTTATTTATTTCGCTGACCCATTGATTCCTACTTCCACATGCAGTTGAAACGTATATAGCCATTAATCTTACAATTATCAAACTTCAGCCTTACGTGTGTTATCTTTATACTTTTTTTTTTTTTTGATGAGATGGTATTTATTACTTTGTTCCCCTATCTTATTCACAATTATTTATTATGTAGACGTTTCGCACATGCAATAATTTACTTATTGTACGATCAAACATTACCCAGTTATTGTAGGATGAAACCTGAGTTGATCCATTATCATGCATTATTTCTTTTTGTTTTTGCTTTGTTTTTTTTTTCTTTTTTTGGTGGCTACGTTGGCGCTGTAGTGTCGGCTACTTGATGTATAACCAGAAATGAAGTTAAAGGCTGAAGTTAAGATAAGATCACATTTCTACGGCTGAAGTTAAGATAAGAAAACGAACTGACTATCAAAGCAATAATACCAACCAATAATGCATAGTAAGGATATATAAGATAACATATGTTTCATTTTGTTTTTGCTTTGTTTTTTTTTCTTTTTTTGGTGACTACGTTGGCGCTGTAGTGTCGGCTACTTGATGTATAACCAGAAATGAAGTTAAAGGCTGAAGTTAAGATAAGATCACATTTCTACGGCTGAAGTTAAGATAAGAAAACGAACTGACTATCAAAGCAATAATACCAACCAATAATGCATAGTAAGGATATATAAGATAACATATGTTTCATTGTAAGCTTATCGGCTGCATATGTTTCAATTGATGAGTCCACGAAATAAATAATTGTAAATAATAAGTCGAGCAAAGTAAATATTCTTTCCTTATCATCTGGTAAAATGTGTTTCTATGGCCAAAATTATTGTGCGTGGAGACTGAGAGTAATTAATTTGGTGGTAACTAAGAGGGAAAAGGATTGTTACACTCGATAGTTTATTTCAATATACACATAGACCCTTAATGTTCAAAACATAATCACACAGATGGCCCTTTGACTATTTTACTCTTGGACTCTATTTACCCAACAAAAATTGATTTCAATCGCATGTTTTATAATAAATAAAACTATAATATTTAAATCAATGTAATAAATAAATACACTTTCAGTTAAATTTAATATTAAAATTTCGTATAAACAAGGTTAAAAAAATTAATAATTTGTTGAATATATTTATGCAAATTCCTACCCTATTAAGGATTTCATGATACGCAAAAGGAAAAAAAAGTAACATTTAGAAAAATGATGGGGCAAATTTGCACTCCAATATATATTTTGGACACTCTAAAATTTTACATTACTAAAATAACCGTAATCTAATCTATTATTCAGGACATTAATATATTTTAAGAAAATTTGAGTACCCTTAAAACTCACTATTATATGTAGAAGAATAAAATTTCAATTTTTTTTCCTCGTCATCATCCAATTTAGTGCCTGCTTGGGATTGCTTTTGGAAAGTTTAAAAGTTATTTTAAAAAACTAAATGCTAATTTTGATGAAGTTCATGTTATCTAATGCTTGTAATAGTTTTCCCGTTTTTTAAAGATGTTATTCTTTTGGAATATACCAATATCAATGAGCCAGAAATGTTCTTGCAGCATTGAATTAGTTTATAAATTTGAAAAATGCAAGACCTAAAATCCTATGCCTTGCTTATCTAATTTGAACTTGCATAGTGCTCATAGATTACATTCATAAGCTCTTATCAAAATTTAGTTGTTGTTTGGTTGTTTTTTAGTAAAGTTTTTGAATATTAAATAAGTTATTTTTCCTCTACTAGCAAAAGCTATAATTTTGGGCATTTGGGAGTAGACGTAGAAAAGTTTTTTTTTAAATATTAAAATGTCTAAAATATTCTTTACTTATTTGACAATTTTATTACATTTATTTTATAACATCACTTTCAAAAGCTTATTTATTAAAGTAGTTTTACAATTCTAATAAAAGCTCTTATTGACAACCAAACAACTAAATTTTTTTTAGCACAAGCTCTATTTATAAGAGCTCTACTAACAAAAGTTCTACTTCAATAAGCTCTATTTGAAAACTCTGCCAAACTAAGCCTTATTTTTGAACTCATCTCCTAATGCTCGATCGAAAACAATTCTATTGCAAAATTAAGGCAATGCATGTTCAATAATTTTGTCTAGATTTCCCAGGGTTGAACATTCGTTAAGCACCCGCAGTAATAGCAATTTCAAATTCGCGCAATGCATCTGTTCAAATTATCATTATAATTCAGTTGAAATTTTTTTTAGAACTTATGTCAAGTCAAGGTCCCAAGTGTTACGGTGAATTCAGCTCCGGCTATGCCTATACCCTTCCTGAGTTTATTACTTTTCCGTGTGCGTACGTATTAACAGCCTGGAGAAGTAATTAATTGTGTCTAAAATATTAACCTAATTTTTTATTTTTTATTTTTTCTTTTTTTTGGGGATTTTGATGAATGATGGGCTCCGGAAACGAACGATTCCGGGTTCATTGTTTGATATGATGTTCGGGATTTTTATTTAGGCGGAGTGGAAGCGCTGTAAAATGACGAACTTGCCCATGTAATTTTTTTTCTTTTTTTCTTTATTTGGGTGCAATTTTTTAATTGGTGCAGCTTTTGGATTGCATTTCGGCGGCCACTATTCAATTTTATTTTTACGAAGTGTTTATTGCTTTTTCATGCAGAATAAGTATTAGAAAATTTTTTAATTATGAATAATAATGTTTTTGAAAATTCAGTGATTTTTTTGTATCATATAATGCCACCGTGCAACCTAAATTAGTATTTTTTTGCAATTATTCAATTTGATTTTTAATGAGTTTATAAAATTGTTACTACACAACACGTTGTAATCTTAAATTGGTATTTAAAAACGTATGGATGTGTGCGTATGAGAATTGTTATTCTTGTTTACTATTGAAATTTAATTTATTAGATGGGAAGAGAATATTTACACTCAAAAATTTATTCTAAAAACTCATATTTTAATAAAATTTTTATAATTACTTAATAATCTTTATTTTAAAACTATTTACACCCTCATCAAATACACCCATGAGCTGAGAGCTGTCTTATACCCTAACCCTCATCAAAATCAAATCTAACCTAGTGTAAAATTTTAATATAAAATTGTGTAGTAACAATTTTATATTTTAAAAATCAAATTGTTAACCTGCATTGTTTATAAAATTGTTACTAATTTTATTGTTTCCCTTTATAAACTCATTAAAAATCAAATTGAATGAATTTAATTATTAATAATTAGGTTACGATATAAAATGAAATCCTAAGCTTTCAATTTTTTTTCTAGAAATTAATTTTATAATTAGATTATTGAAAGCTAAAGAAAAATTAGGAGGGGGGAAAACTAGTTGGGAATCCGCATCCTATTCTTATTAATTAATTATAATCTGTATTTTTTTGAATCAAGTCCAAAATTTTCCTTGTTTTTTTTTCTTTTTAAATACCCAAAACTAAAAAACGGGGCATGCACTCTGTTTATATTTCTATGAAATCGTTGTTCATTAAGCAAATTTCTTCCTCTAAGTTCAGATAATTTCATGATTTGTCACTGACTGCACCCAATAAAAAGATAAAGAATCAAAAGGACATCTTTTATGTGTAAATACACATCAAATCTCTTTTATTAATCAAATTTTTTATTATTATTAATAAAATAGGCTACATAGCATATTCTATTTTCTCCCTCAGCTAAAATACTAATATATTACTAAATTAAGAAAGTTAGATCTCCAGTGATTGTCCGTGCAATCTTTGGCTTGGCGGCACTGGATTTTATCAGTGCTGCTTTGTTAAAATTTCCCGTGAAGGACAAATAAATTGCTGCCATGGTGATCTTTGCAAAGGATGTGAACATTGCTGTGTTGGGTATAAAATGCAAGGGATATGAATGTGAACGGAGATCGTTTTCATTTTTGTTTATCGTTTTTGCTTTTTCAAGGTTGGTAAATGGAGAGTAAAGAAACAGCAGATCACCAAGGAGGATACACTAACATCGGCGAATTTAGGCATAGGCAATTAAGTTGTATTAAATATTGAATATAGAAAATTTTGTTGGGCATCGGACGGACGAATGAAAAACCATTTGTTCTTGAACATCTTTTCGTACTTTCATCTTATTAACTTGGATCATCTTTTTCCTTTTCTTTTTCTCCTCGTTGTCTTCTATTACCTACTCTCTCTCATCTAGGATGAGCAATAATACTATCTGAAAATTCATTCATTTGTCGGTGTTTGATTTCCGACAAGCGGATTTCTCATCCTACAACTTCTTTTTGAGCCTGATGGGTCTATCTCATTGGGTGGCCCAAGCTCAAGCTTCACTAATTTGAAAATTTAAATAATTAAAGAAAATAAGTGGGGCTAAGTGAAATTAGTCAATAGAAATCATTAGATAAAGAAGAGCAAAAGCAAGGGACTGGTAGGGATGGTAACGGGTACAGTTTGCAACGGGTTTGTTATTACCAAATTCATATCCACACAAAATTTAAATTATCAAACCCAACCCGTAATTTATTGCAGGTTCTAATTTTAAAAAAAAAAAATACACCCGCTACGAGTTTTGGCAATTACCAAACCTGTAATGGTATCCAATAGATTTTTTTGCAGGTTTGCACATTTTAAATTACAAATATTCGATATGAAAATTTATAATAATAATGTAAACTTCCACATAATACACTTAATTCTAAATTTAACCAATGTAAATGAAAAATTAAAATTTCAACATTAATCCAACACAAATTCTCAAATTTAAGTATGAAATACACAAATCAATAAAAAAAACCACAAATCAGTATCTAAATATAACAATTATCATTTTATATTATCATTCAACACATGCTCTTAGAGAAGTTCTTCATTTCATTCACCATTATTAGCACTCATCCAACGTGATTCCTACAATAATGATTAAAATTAATATTTTATTAAGAATAATACATTTTAGATACTAATTTGAAAAACAAAATTGTTGTAATGAAATAATCTATTCATCGAATTGAAGAATAATAGTTCATACAAAATTATAATAAGTAGAATTTAAATATGTATATAATAATTCATGCATTAAATTAAAGAAAATTCAATCAAAATTACAATAAGTATAATTTTAGATTTAAATATTTTTCTATTAAAATTAAATTAAAAAAGCTGCGGGTTGGCAAATATCCATGCGGGTATTTGTTGGATATTTGACTAATGCCAAACCCACCCCCAACCTAGTGCGGATTTCAATTTATAATACCAAACCGGCCCGCAACTCACAAAATTACCCACAGCATGTGGGTTTTGGCGGGCGATTTTAGGCGGATTTGTGGGTTTTTGGGTACCATTACCATCCCTAGCGGCAACCCTAGTTAGAAAACTAAAAAGGAAGAGGGGGGGGGGGGGGGAAGAGAGAGAGAGAGAGAGAGAGAGAGAGAGGAGATAGTGGCATGAGCTTGGATTGGAGGTAAGGGTTTCAATCTTTGATTGGACAGTCGGAAGATGATTTTAACTCTGTTTTCTCCCAAATTTGGAAGGTAAGTTCCTGGCATTGCCTTCTATAATCCTACTGATTTTGATTTGATTTTATCCTCTCATTAGTTATTATCCGAGATACCTACTTGTTAGAGAGACAATTAATAGATTATTACGTTAACCCAAGATTATTGAGATTCTTAATGTCATTAACCTCTAGTGTTATTTAGATAAGAATTTTGTGCTATAATCCCATCAATATAGTGAAATATTGATTTATTATTTTAAATTTTGTTGCTTTATTTTTTTTTTACCTATTTATTTTGCATACACACTCTATTTTAATCACACAAAAAAGACAAAAAGTTTATTTCTGTACAATTTGCAATTATTTGTGTGTGTCTCTTTCCTAGCGGGACCGAATGAAAAATGATAAGGTATTGACTACTCTATCTTAACTAACTATGGCCTTTCCACGGCACGGCCCACTAACTGTCGGCCCACAAGGGCTCGTGGACCGGCACGGCACGGTCCACCAAATTGGTGGGCTGTGCCGTGCCTACATTTTTTTCAGTTGAGCCTGGCACGGCCCACGGCACGAGCGGGCTCGTGCCGTGCCGTGGGCCTTGCCCAAAAAAAGCCCACCAACTTTTTTTTTTAGCATGCTTAAAAAAGCCTACGTGCCTAGCATGCTTTATTCAAGCCCACGTGTCTGACGTCCTTTTTTAAGCCCACCAACATAATAATAATAATAATAATAATAATAATAATAATAATAATAATAATAATAATAATAATAATAATAATAATAATAATATTCACAATCATAATCATATTAATTTTTATTAAGAGAGCAATTAACATTTTATTATTAGTTTAACACAATTTCACAACTATATATTTTATTTCACAATAATCAATTATAATTCATAACACAACAATACATAAATTTAATTAAAATTAAAAATACAATCCTCGAATAATCATTACAATAAGTCATAACTACAATTGCAAAATTTTGATATTTTAGATTTTTGGATGGGTAAGACATCTTTTTTCCCTATATTATCCATTATGGCCCGTGATCTACTAACCCCTCCAGCTTCAACTGTAGCATCAGAATCAACTTTTAGTACAGGTGGCAGAATTCTAGATGACCATTGGTCAAGATTGTCATAAGAGACATTAGACTCTTTGTTGTGTTTGAAAGATTGGGAAGATGCTGAACGCTGAGTGCAACAAGATTGGCAAAATGCTTTAATTAAACAAATTGAGAGTTTGAATGTTGATCAAGATGAAGTGGATCCAGATTATGCAGAGTACTGAACATTGAAGTCACTTCCAAAGACTAGAGATTTTTTTTTCTTGTAACTTTTTGAAACAATTTTTATTAGTGAGAATGTTGTACATTTGCAAATGATAGATGGTTCAGTAGGTGTCAACCTAGTTGGGATGTACTGTTAACTGTAGTGATGCAAATTACACCTAATTTTATTTGAATTACTAATATTAGAATTGTACTTTAACTTCATTTAATGAAAATGTAATTTTTAATTTATCATAATTTTTCTTGTGTATAAAATGGAAAATATTTCATTCACAAATGAAACGTATCTCTATTAAATATTAACTAAGTTATGATTTAATATTAATATGAAAAATATTTCATATGAAAAATTTTTTATTATTAATTTTGTAAAAAAATTTATTTATAATTTATAATTTATAAATTTATGATATTTATAATCTTATTTATTAAAATCATGATATTTACTTATTTACTTATTCATTTAATAAATTATAAACATAAATAAATAATTAGATAAATATCATAAATAAAATTAAATATCATAAATAACATTATTCATTTAATAAATATCATAAATAAAATTATGATATTTATAATTTTATTTATTAAAATCATGATATTTACTTATTCATTTAATAAATTATAAACATAAAAGATTAGAATATTTATTTAAACTAAGATTTAATGATTTAAACTAATATTAATTTTTAAAAGTCTATGCTAAAAAATATATTAAAACATTTAGTTTCAAGATATTGTACTTTAATTTCATAACATTTTATATTTACTTTTTGTTAAAAAAAATTACTTAAATATATTTTGGCCCACGTGCTATTAATGGTTCACTGGCCGCGTGCTAGCCCACTAATGAACCATGCTTTTTCGCGTGCCGTGCTTTAAGGCCCGCGTGCCTAAAATTCTAGGCCCGGCACGGCCCACGTGCGTGCCGTGCCGTGCCGTGCCTCGTGCCTCACCGAAACGTGCTCGTACCGTGATGTGCCGTACGGACACATGCCATGCCACATGCCGCCCGGCCCATTGGCCATCTTTAATGTTAACTGATTGTGTTTTAAGAAATCGCATTTGCTCATGATTGGACTTAACAAAACAATATCCAGGGCGCTTGTATTAACCCTGCTGTGTTTTTTCACAGTATCCGTTTCTATTCTTTATTAAGGACCTTTGTGAATATGTGATATAAGCTGAGAGAATCGTTGCATCCAAATTTAATATGAGAAAACAGATCCTCTAGCTAGTCCACTTAATGCGTAGCGAATATTAAAAATAAAAATGATTTTCCTTTTTAAGCTTTTATGTCAAATTACACATGCAAAATACATAATAAGAATCTTTTTTTTTTTTTTCCATATGTATGCATTTTAGAGCAGATACGTCGAGAGTCCATCTCTAAAATCGAAATGGGGTGTGGAAAGTGTATACAAGTATTTGCCCATAGCACAGCTACAGAAACGGCGTAACCACATTCTATCATTTTTGTACCCCCTTCTCAAACTTTTTGATAATAATTTTTTATATCACTTTTATTTCACCGTTATTAATTCGATTTATTTCTCAAATTAACAATTGAAATGAGAATTTTCGAATCGGAATCAATAACGCGTTTACTTACAAAATTTAAGGCTTAAAATTGGAATCAAAATAGTATTGGACCCACAAATTTGAGAATCACTACCATAATTCTAATTCCCAAGCGAGGAGTTTGGAATCAGAATTTGATTTCTATAAATACCCTTTTTACTCTTTAAATTTTCATAATCTCTAAATTACTCCCAGTTCTGTTATTTTTTCTTTTTGGTTCTCATGATTTATAAAAAAACTCAAAATTTTAAATTATTTACAAATAGGTCATTTATTGTTTATAATAATAATAATAACAACAATTGCTTGGTAAAGATATCAAAGTTTCATAATCGCAAGATTAACGGCTGTAAATATTCTTTCCGTAAATTGTACATAATAAGTTAAGTAAAATGTGTTCCTATGGACAAAACTAATGACTGAGAGTAATTTGGTAGTAATTATGGGGGGATAAGGATAATTACACTCCGTGGTTAAAACATAATCACATAGATGGCCCTTTTCACTATTTTACTCTTTGACTCTATTTATCCAACAAAAAATAGTACATTTCAATCCAATATTTTATAACAAATAAAAGTATAATATTTAAATCAATGCAAAAAAATAAAATAAATGCATTTTAAGTTAAATTTAATATAAATAATCTGTTAAACATATTTATGCAAATTCCTATCCTATTAGAGATTCATGGTACCCAAAAGCAAAAAAAAAATATATTGAAAAAAGGGTTGGGGATATTTACACTCTAATATATATTTTGGACACTCTAATTTTAATAAAATTTTATACTACTAAAATATTATTTAGGACATTAATATATTTTAAGAAAATTTTAGCACTCTTAAAACTCACTATTATAGAAGAACTAAATCTCAATTTTTTTTCCATTATCATCCAACTTAGGGCCCGTTTGGAATTATTTCTAGAAAGTTCAAAAGTGATTTTGAAAAGCTAAAGCTAATTTTGATGTTTGAACATTTAATCAATTCTCTTCACAACTAATTATTTCTACAGTACATATAACAACAATTATTTTAAAAACTATAACATTAATGAAGTGGGTCTTAATCCATTGTAAAAAACAAAATACGTAGTTCTACATGATCAAGTCATCAAGCGGCCGCACACTCTTTACTTCAATGTGACAAAATAATTAAAAAAAACCTGAATAAATGAAGTTTCATAGGGGAAGATCAAATTTCAATACGATTAACAAATTGCAACATTTATATAGAGGGACATGAAATGCAAAGTAAAGTTGAGTCAATTGATTATAGCATTCTTGGGCATTATGAGTTATGACTTAGAGAATGATGAGATGAGATATTTTGTGGGTATAAAATGAAATCAATAATTATTGGTGCGAGTTTAATAAGAGACTAGTTTTGTGTTGGAAAGAGTGTGCGAGTAAAAATTATTTTTAAAATTTTTTCAATGAGTGTGCAGAGTAATAAAGTATTCAAAATAATTTTTAAATAGCAAATAGTCCACCCTTAAAAGGTAAAGTTATGTATGCAGTGCTTTACACACGTTCATTACACATTTTAGTGAGATCATTCAATCTTCAATGAAATCATACTTGTTAATCACTGTCATGATTGGTTAATTCAAAATTGAATTTATTTATGGAAAGGTTTTATTACTTTTACAATTACACAAATGATGTGGTGGACATCCTCCATTTTGCACACCATACAGCCAGTGGAATATGAGCCTCCCTTCTTTAGTGCCGCCTATAAGGATGAAAGCTTACAATCGATGGACGAAACATCCTTATTAAGCGGATGTAAGATATTTTGTTTGGTTAAATTAAAATATGTTGATGAGTTAATACTTACAAGAATGAGTTAATATAGATAAAAATATATCTAAAACGATGTCATTTTGATTATGTTTTTGTCAGACTTTAGTTTAAATGTCAGCACTCCAGTACTTAATTAATATTTTTGTTTCAAAAATTTAATTCATCTCTATTTCTTTTAAACTTTATTTTATGGTGATCATTTATAGATATAAAAATAGGCGTTATATTTGTGAAGAGAAAAATGATAACATTAATATCAGTACATCTACGAAAAAGAAAACAATTAGCAGGGTAATTAACTAGTTAAGCTCCTTGTTATCTTACAACAGAAAATTAATCATCATATGGTGTTATTTTTTCTTTTTAATTAATAGCTTATTATTTGTGGATTAATATAATATTATTGTGTTTTATTTTCAGGAAAATGAGAAGCTCTCATGGCTGTGCTCTTCGGCTCTTTCCTCTGGGCCCTCTTCTGGGCTCGCGCGAGGTGGAGGCCCGTCATTCTATACAAATGACCGATTCTTAAATAAAAAGAAATAAATGTTTTAGTTCAGCTTTTTAACCTTTTTTACTGCTTGTCAAACTTATTTGGGCCTCCTTTTTGAGATAGAATTAATTTCTCCTTCTTTTTCTGAAGTTTGTCATTTTTTTTTTGGTTGTTGAATGTAAATAAACATACACTTATTATTAAAAAACAAACAACTTTATTTTTGAAGCAGTGCTATAGAGTAATATGAAATATTTAACTTGTTTCAGTATTTTGGTGATGAGTGTAGGGTCCATTTCACTTTGGTAGACCAAAAAGCCCAAAGTCCAAAATAATTTACATGATGTGTAATTATTGTAAAATTTTAGACTTGGATGAAATTAACTATAAAATATATAAAGGAAATAACTGAAGAATCGCGAGAGCTGTAGCCATTTCACAAATTGGGAAGACACCCCGAGACAGAAAGAGGTATTTTTTGGGTTCAATTTGTAATTAAACGATCAGAAGGTGATTTTAACTCTGATTTCTCCCAAATTTGGAAGGTAAGTTCCTAAAATTGCTCTCTACATTTCTATTGGTATTGATTTGTATTTTATTCTCTCGGTGATTGTTATTTGAGATACTCACTTATTGGAGAAATAGATTTTAGATCTATTATTGTAAGCCAAGATTGTTGAGAATCTTGATGTTGTTAGTCTCGAGTGTTATCTGGAGAAAAATTCGTGCTGTAATCCTATTAATATAGTGGAAGTTTATATTGTACTACGGTCCCGTAGTTTTTTCCAATTTGGGTTTTCCACATAAAAATCTGTGTCTCTTGTGGTTGATTTATTGGTTTTTTTTTCTACTTTATTTGTTTGTGGTGCACATCATATTTTAATCACACAAAAAGGATAAGAGTTTTGTTTCCGCTTAATTTACAGCTGCTCTTGTAAGTCCCTTTCCCAATAGAGTGGTATCAAAGTGAGGTTGTGTTGTTTTTATTACTTGTGTGGTTGAGATGGAGGAGTCTTCAGTGTTCATGATTAAATTAAAGTCATGGAATTATAGTATTTGGAAGTCTAGAATGCAAGATCTACTCTACATGAAAGACTTACATGAACCTATTAAAGGCGACGAAGCGAAACTCACTGATTTAAATGATAAGAAATGGACTCAATTGAACCAGAAGACCATAAGTACTATTAGATCATGGATTGATCAGAGTGTGTACCATCATGTCGCGAAGGAATCCAAGACTGATGTTCTTTGGAGAAAACTAGAAACAATTTATGAGCAACCGGCAACACAAAATAGAGTCAATATGATGAAAATGTTGTTAACTTGAAATATAAGGAGGGCCGCAGTATAACTGAACGCACTAGTGAGTTTCAGGGTTTGGGTTAATCAGTTGACTACTATGAAGATCATTCTAGATGATGAGTTACAAGCACTGTTGTTGCTTAGTTATTTGCCTGATAATTGGGAGATATTAGTGGTGTCAGACAATAATTCAGAGCCGAATGGCAAATTAACCTTGGATATGGCTACAGATAAACTGCGGAATGAAGAATCTCGAAGAAAGAATGCTGAAATAGTTCCTTCTGAGTCGGCTGCACTTGTTTCAGAAAACCAAGAAAGATGAGGAGAAGTCAAAGTAGAAATTTTCGTCAACAGAATAACAATAACCTTAGAGGGAGATCTAAGTCCCAGAGGAGAAGTATCAAGTGCTTTCATTGTCGGAAAATGGGCCATGTAAAAATAAAGTGTAGATTGTGGAAAAGAGAACAGGCAAAAGAAAAAGGCGATGGTTAGAAAAATGACAAAGAGAATACCGCAGTTGTAGTTGATGGTGATATAGGTATTGTTTTATGATGATAGTTCTATAAATCCCACTTGCCATACAAATGATTGGGTAATTGATTCGGGTGCTTCATTTCATGTTATTGCACATTGTGATTACTTCAAATCCTATGTTAATGGTGGTTATGGTTATGTTCGGATGGGAAATGAGGGAGCATCCAAGATTGTGGGCATTAGAGATATTTTCTTAAAAACCAATGTTGGTTGTAAGCTACTTCTTAAAAATGTCAGACATATACCAGATATTCGCCTTAATTTGATCTTTACAGGAAAACTTGATGATGATGGTTATACTAATCAATTTGGTGAAGGAAAATAGATGCTCACCAAAGGCTGTCTAGTGTTGGCTAAAGGAAAGAAAATGAACACTTTGCATGTAATAGAAGCCAAGATCAAGAAAGAAGATGTGAATGTGGCTGTAAAAAATCCTGACATTGAGATATGACATAAAAGGCTTGGTCACATTGGTGCGAAAGTGTTAGAAACTCTTGCCAGAAAAGAATTTCTACCAAGTTTTGCAGATACATCCCTCAAGACTTGTGTTTATTGTTTAGCTGAAAAAACACACAGAGTAACTTTTAAAAGTTTTTCTCCATCTAAAAAGTCACAAATCCTTGATTTGATTCATACTGATGTTTGAATAATGCAAAATAGATTAGTAGAATGTACACTTTACTTTGTGACTTTTATTGATAACTGTTTTAGAAAATGTGGGCTTTTGCTTTGAAATCTAAAGATCAAGTGCTTGATATATTTAAATTCTTTCATACTTATATTGAGAGAGAGACAAGAAGAAAATTAAAATGTGTTAAAGTATATAATGGTAGTGAGTACAGAGGACCATTTAAGCAGTATTGCAGATCCCATGGAATTAGACTTGAGAAGATTGTACCAAAAACCCATCAGCAAAATGGTATTGCAGAAAGGATGAATAGAACAATTGGAGAAAAGATCAGGTGTATGCTTTCTGATGTCAAACTTCCTAAATCATTCTGGGTAAATGCTATACGTACTGCAGTTGATTTGATTAACCTTTCTCCTTCAGCTCCATTAGATAATGATATATTAGAAAGAGTTTGGACTGGGAAATATACTTCTTATAAACATTTGAGAGTGTTTGAGTACAAAGTATATGTTTACATCCCTAAAAATGAGAGATCGAAGCTTGATGATAAAGCCAAGGAATACATTTTTTTAGTCTATTAACATGAAGAATTTGGGTACAGATTTGGGATCCAGTAGCAAGAAAATTGATCAGAGTAGAGATGTTGTGTTCCTTAAAGATCATATAGTTGGTGATACAAAGAATAGTGATGAGTCACAATCATCTCCAGAGATTCCTATTATTCTAACTTCAGTTTCTCCACCTGTTGTTCAGGATGATCATGGGGGAGTTGGAAAGGATAATAATGATGGTTTAGCAGAACCAATTAAGCAAGCACCTCTAGAACCACCAGCACTACCAGTTGGGCTAGAATTGAGAATATCCACTAGAGAATGACGACTTTTCACTCAATATCCTCCAAATGAGTATGTGATGCTTGCAAATGGAGGGGAACCAGAATGTTTTGGAGAATTCATGTCTCACTAGCCTAAAAATGAGTGGATGAAAGCCATGCAAGAGGAGATGAAATCCTTGAGTGAGAACCACACTTATAACTTAGTAAAGCTTCCTAAAGGGAAGAGGGAACTGAAGAACAAATAGGTTTATGGGTTGAAGATTGAAAATTACTCACAACAGTGGACAAGACTAGATTGGTTATGAAGGGTTTCGGTTAAAAAAAAGGTGTTGATTTTGAAGAAATATTTTCTCCTGTAGTGAAGATGTCTTCTATCCGAGTTGTTCTAGGATTAGCAGCTTGCTTGGATTTAGAGATTGAACAACTTGATGTAAATACAACTTTCTTGCACGGTGACTTAGAGGAGAAAATATACATGAAGCAACATGAAAGGTTGAATGTCAAAGGCAAAAAAGAACTTGTGTGCAAATTGAAGAAAAAGTTGTATGGACTGAAACAGGCACCAAGATGGTAGTATAAGAAGTTTGATTCTTTTATGGAGAATCATGATTTCAATAAGATTATGTCTAACCATTGTGTTTTTGTGAAGAAGTTTGGTGATAATGATTTTATTATTCTTTTGCTTTATGTGGATAACATATTGATTGTTGGCAAAGATGCTAGTAAGATTGACAATCTGAAGAGAGGGCTTGGCAAGTCTTTTGCAATGAAGGACTTAGGATCAACGAAACAAATTCTCGGCATGAACATTTCTTGTGACAGAAAAATAAGGAAGTTATGGTTATCTCAGGAAGCATATGTTGAAAAGGTTCTTGAAAGATTTAACATGGATAAGTTAAAATTTGTTTGTTCTCCACTTGCAGGCCATTTCAAGCTTAGTTCCGAACATTATCCTACAAGTGAGAAAGAGAAGCAAGAGATGAGAAAAGTTCCTTATGCTTTAGTATTTGGTAGTTTGATGTACGCCATGGTTTTTACAAGACCAAATATTGCTCATGCAGTTGGTGTAGTCAGCCAATTTCTCTCCAATCCCAACAAAGAACACTAGACAACAGTAAGGTGGATTCTAAGATATCTCATAGCCACTTCCAAAACATGTTTATGTTTTGGTGGTGACAAACATGTGTTACATGTGTACACGGATGCAGATATGACAGGAGATATTGATTCCAGAAAATCTCAATCAGGATATTTACTCACCTTTGCAGGGGGAACAGTCTCATGGCAATCTAGACTTCAGCAGTGTGTTGCTTTATCTACCACAAAAGCAGAGTATATTGCAGTCATCGAAAGCTGCAAAGAAACCTTTTGGATGAAGATTTTTCTACAAAAGATGGGTATTAAACAAAACAGCTATGATGTGTATTGTGACAGTCAAAATGCCATCCACTTGGTAAAGAATTCAACATATCATTCAAAATCAAAGTATATTGATGTGAGATATAAGTGGATAGAGACGTACTTGAGCAGAAACAGTTGCAGTTTGAGAAAATTCACACAACGAAAAATAAGTCAGATATGATGACAAAATCATTACCTAAGGACAAGCTGGAAAGTTGTAAGCATATAGTAGGGTTGGTGGTGCCTCTTAGATGAGATGGAGGGGGAGATTTGTAAGGTCCATCTCACTTCAGTGGACCAAAAAGTCTAAAGTCTAAAATAATTTACTTGATGTGTAATTATTACAAAATATTGGACTTGGATGAAATTAATCATGAAATATATAAAGGAAATAACTGAAGAATCGCGAGGGTTGTAGCCATTTCACGAACGGGGAAGACGCGAAAGAAAAATGTATTTTTTGGGTTCAATCTTTGATTAAACAATCGGAAGGTGATTTTAACTTTGATTTCTCTTAAATTTGGAGGGTAAGTTCATGACATCGCCCTCTACATTTCTACTGGTGTTAACCTGTATTTTATTCTCTCAGTGACTGTTATTTGAGATACTCACTTATTGGAGAAATGAATTTTAGATTTATTATTGTAAGCCAAGATTGTTGAGAATCTTGATGTTTTTAACCTCTAATGTTATCTGAAGAAGAATTTGTGCTGTAATTCCATTAATATAGTGGAAGTTTATATCAGACTATGGTCTTGTGGTTTTTCCTGATTTGGGTTTTCCACGTAAAAATCAGTGTCTCTTGTAATTGATTTATTGCTTTGGATTTATTGGTTTATTTTTCTACTTATTTGTTTGTGATGCACATCCTATTTTAATCACACAAAGAGGGAAATAGTTTTGTTTCTGCTTAATTTACAACTACTCTTGTAAGTCTCTTTCCCAACAATGAGACATTTGTAGGGCCTTGGAGTAACAGAAGAAAGGAAAGGATAGATATATTTTGAAGAAAAGGAGTTGCGAAGGGAAATAAAATTGTGTGTTTTGAGAAAGTATATTAAATGCCAAATGGAATGAATTTATTAATTTATTGATTCATAATTGATCAAATCTCTTTTATTTTATTAATCAACTATTTTTTTAGTGCATTAAATTATTTGGTATTTGAAAACCACATTAAACCCCGACTAATTAATCAACTATTTTTTATTATTATAATAGACTATTAAATATACGTAGCACACTTATATTTTATCGATCCCTCAGCCAAAATACTGTTAATTACCGAACTAATTTGTTAAAATTTCCTGTAAAGGACGTATAAATTGCTGCCGTGGAGATCTTTTCAAAGGATATGAACATTGCTGTGTTGGATATAAAATGCAAAGGATATGAATGTAAATGGAGATTATCGTTTATCGTTTTTGCTTTTTCAAGGTTGGTAAATGGAGATAAAAGAAGCAGCAGATCACCGAGGAGGATTCACTAACATTGGTGATTTTAGGGGTTTCCTTGAGATTACATCTTTTGTTGAGCTGGATGTATAGAGTTGTTATTGTTCAGCTAGTTGGGGTTGCACTAAAGAAGCGGCTGCCGCCGTATTGGGTAGCAGAACCAGAAGCAGCATTAGTCTCCTTAATGAGCTGCGTGAATTCAATCAACGCTCGCCGCTGGATGTAATTGTATTTTTCCAACTCTTTACAATGATCTTCTGTAGAATATATTAATTCTGTTTCACAGGCCTTGTTAAGAACGTCAATGAATGTCTCCACCTTTGATGTCTCCTCAGGGGCCTCTTTCACTAAAACTCCATCATGAGAATATTAATTTAACTAGCGTTGTATCAGAAAGCTTTAGTATTGAGCTTAATGTTTTTCTGTGCCTAGTTTGATAGTCTTATATAGAGAAGATTTCCTATTTCCGTTTTGACACCGGTTTAAGGACATACGATTCCTAATTCAAGTAGTAGTCTCCTGAGAATTTTGATAATAGCAAACCGAAAGCCAAGGTATAAAAGCAAGGATGCGGCCCTTCAAATTGGATCAAAACTCTTTTGCATTAAATTTTCATCTATAAAGCCTTCAGATTTTAATTATGTTTAATTATAATATAAAATTAGGGTAATTTTTAAAAACATCCCCTGAGGTTTAAGGCTGTTGCAAGTAGATGGTGAAAATCATTTTATTTGTAAAAGACCCCCTACCGTTAGTTAAAATTTTCATTGACTAACTGTTGACTTAAAGACAATATTATCCTCAATAATAGTTTACCCCCAATAATAGTTTACGTCAGTTAAAATTTCTTTAAAATCTTAAAAAAAATAAAATTACAAACTTAAAAAAAATTATATTTTTATATCAAATAATTAAGATTTGTAATTTTATTACAAACTTTAAAAAATTACATTTTTATATCAAATAATTAAGATTTATAATTTTATTACAAACTTAAAAAAAATTATTTTAAGATTTGTAATTTTATTTTTTTAAGATTTTAAGGAAATATCATTAACTTGATCATGGTGAAAATAATTGTTT